>NC_061512.1:53941619-54014995 GCF_022539505.1 Lolium rigidum | reverse complement strand
ATTGCATTAAGTACTGTGCGTAATGTAAACAATACAAATATCCTTAGACAAAGCATTGATGTTTTATCTCTAGTGGCAACAACACATCCACAACCTTAGAACTTTCTGTCAACTGTCCCGCATTCAATGGAGGCATGGACCCACTATTTAGCATAAATACCCCCTCTTGGAGTTACAAGTATCAACTTGGCCAGAGCCTCTACTAGCAACGGACAGCATGCAAGATCATAAACAACACAGATATGATAGATCGATAATCAACTTGGCATAGTATGCCATATTCATCGGATCCCAACAAACACAACATGTAGCATTACAAATAGATGATCTTGATCATGATAGGCAGCTCACAAGATCTAAACATGATGGCATAATAGGAGAAGACAACCATCTAGCTACTGCTATGGACCCATAGTCCAAGGATGAACTACTCACGCATCAGTCCGGAGGCGGGCATGGTGATGTAGAGCCCTCCGGTGATGATTCCCCTCTCCGGCAGGGTGCCGGAGGAGATCTTCAGAACCCCCCGAGATGGGGTGTTGACGGCGGCGGCGTCTCTGGAACTGTTCTCGTAATTTGGCTCTCGGTACTAGGGTTTTCCGATACGAAGGAATATATAGGCGAAGAGGCAGCATCGGGGGAGCCAGGGGTGGCCTCCCCATAGGCCGGCGCGCCTGGGGGCCTAGCCGCGCCGCCCTGTGGGGTGGGCCCCCTGCTGACCGCCTCCGACTGTTCTTCGATGTTCTGGAACCCTCCATGGAAAATAGGGCCGTGGGCTTTTGTTTCGTCCAATTCCGAGAATATTTCCTGTGTAGGATTTCTGAAACCAAAAACAGCAGAAAACGAGAGCCGGCGCTTTGGCATCTTGTTAATAGGTTAGTACCGGAAAATGCATCAAAATGATATAAAGTATGAATAAAACATGTAGGTATTGTCATAAAACTAGCATGGAACATAAGAAATTATAGATACGTTGGAGACGTATCAAGCATCCCCAAGCTTAGTTCCTAGTCGCCCTCGAGTAGGTAAACGATAAAAAGAATAATTTCTGAAGTGACATGCTACCAACATGATCTTGATCAATACTATTGTAAAGCATATGAGATGAATGAAGTGACTCAAAGCAATGGTTTATAGTTTGCTAACAAAAAGATAATGACTAAACAACTGAATCATATAGCAAAAACTTTTCATGAATAGTACTTTCAAGACAAGCATCGAAAATTCTTGCATAAGAGTTAACTCATAAAACAATAGATTCTTAATAGAAGGTTTTGAAGCAACACAAAGGAAGATTTAAGTTTCAGCAGTTGCTTTCAACTTTCAACATGTATATCTCATGGATAATTGTCAACACAAAGTAATATGATGAGTGCAATAAGCAAGCATGTAAGAATCAATGCACACAGTTGACACAAGTGTTTGCTTCTAAGATAGAAAGAAGTAGGTAAACTGACTCAACATAAAGTAAAAGAAAGGCCCTTCGCAGAGGGAAGCAGGGATTAAATCATGTGCTAGAGCTTTTCAAGTTTTGAAATAATATAGATAGCATAAAAGTAAAGTTTTGAGAGGTGTTTGTTGTTGTCAATGAATGGTAGCGGGCATTCTAACCCCCTTGTCAAACAGACTTTCAAAGAGCGGCTCCCATGAAGGACGTTATCTCTACCAGCAAGGTAGATCATCCCTCTTCTCTTTTGTTTACACATGTACTTTAGTTTTATTTATGGATGACACTCCTCCCAACCTTTTTCTTTCACAAGCCATGGCTAACCGAATCCTCGGGTACCTTCCAGCATTTCACATATCATGGAGGAGTGTCTTTTGCAAAATTAAGTTGCTTACTGATGAATCAGGGCAAAACAAGTGAAGAGAATTTTTAATGAAAGTTAATTAATTGGGGCTGGGAACCCCGTTGCCAGCTCTTTTTGCAAAATTATTGGATAAGCGGATGTGCCACTAGTCCATTGGTGAAAGTATGCCCAACAAGATTGAAAGATAAAACACCACATACTTCCTCATGAGCTATAAAACATTGACACAAATAAGAGATAATAACTTTTTGAATTGTTTAAAGGTAGCACATGAAGTATTTACTTGGAATGGCGAGAGAAATACCACATAGTAGGTAGTTATGGTGGACACAAATGGCATAGGTTTGGCTCAAGGTTTTGGATGCACGAGAAGCATTCCCTCTCAGTACAAGGCTTTGGCTAGCAAGGTTGTTTGAAGCAACACAAGTATAAACCGGTACAGAAAAACTTACATAAGAACATATTGCAAGCATTATAAGACTCTACACTGTCTTCCTTGTTGCTCAAACACTTTTACTAGAAAATATCTAGACCTTAGAGAGACCAATCATGCAAACCAAATTTCAACAAGCTCTACGGTAGTTCTCCACTAATAGGTTTAAACTACATGATGCAAGAGCTTAAACATGATCTACTTGAGAGCTCAAAACAATTGCCAAGTATCAAATTATTCAAGATAATATACCAATTACCACATGAAGCATTTTCTGTTTCCAACGAAATAGCAATAGATGTTGTGGCTTTCAGCTTTTGCCATTGAACATTAAAAGTAAAAGCGAAGAACACTAGTGTTCATATGAAAAAGCGGAGCGTGTCTCTCTCCCACACAAGCATGTTAGGATCCGATTTATTCAGAGAATGAAAATAACAAAACGAAAATAAAAGCACACAGACGCTCCAAGTAAAGCACATAAGATGTGACGGAATTAAAATATAGTTTCACTAGAGGTGACTCGATAAGTTATTGATGAAGAAGGGGATGCCTTGGGCATCCCCAAGCTTAGATGCTTGAGTCTTCTTGAAATATGCAGGGATGAACCACGGGGGCATCCCCAAGCTTAGACTTTTCACTCTTCTTGATCATATTATATCCTCCTCCTCTCTTGATCCTTGAAAACTTCCTTCACACCAGACTCAAAACAATCTCATTAGAGGGTTAGTGCATAATCAAAAATTCACATGTTCAGCAAGGACACAATCATTCCCAACACTTCTAGACATTACCCAAGGTTACTGAAATTTAATGGAGCAAAGAAATCCACTCAAACACAGTAAAAGAGGCAATGCGAAATAAAAGGCAGAATCTGTCAAAACAGAACAGTCCGTAAAGACGAATTTTTTCGAGGCACTTAACATGTTCAGATGAAGAAGCTCAAATTGAATGAAAGTTGCGTACATATCTGAGGATTACTCACGAAATTTTTCTAGATTTTACGATGTTCCTACAGAGAGAACAACTCAAATTCGTGACAGCTAAAAATCTGTTTCTGCGCAGAAATCTAAATCTAGTATCAACTTCCTATCAAAGACTTTACTTGGCACAACAATGCAATAAAGTAAAGATACAAAGGTATTGCTACAGTAGTAACAAGCACCTTGACTCAAATATAAAACAAAAATTGCAGAAATAAAATAATGGGTTGTCTCCCATAAGCGCTTTTCTTTAACGCCTTTCAGCTAGGCGCAGAAAGTGAAAATCAAGTACCATCAAGAGAAGAAGCATCAACATTATTACCACGGGCTTTACGCCTACCCCTATTACTCTTATTCTTACTCTTTGGTCTAGGGAATACATGACCGCCTCCGGGTGTAGAGGTAAAATTTAGAGTGCCTTTCCCCACATCTATGGTTGCTCTCAAGAGTTTCAGCAGGGATCTTCCAAGTGTGATTTGTCCTGTCCCTACACATTCAATAACGAGATAATCAGTGGATACCGTTCTTCCAAGAAAGGTTGTGAACACACCTTCAGCTATTCCCTTAGGAATTATAACAGAGTTATCGATAAGAGTTATTTCTTCTCCACCTTCAGTAAGTCCCCAAAGTGTCAAAGATTCATAAATACTTTTAGGCATAAGGCAAAACTCAGACATAATATCACAACGGGCATAAAAAGTTTCACCACAAATAGTAACCTTAATAGTAGGGACCACATTGAAGGTTCAAAGTTTACTGGAACATAATCATAATATTCATGAATCTGATTATACCCTTCTTTTAAACAAGATATATTTATCTCGAGAGTGTTTAATCTATTATGAATACTAGCAAGAGATGAATCAAACTTATTAGCTGAGCTAGATGATGTAACCAATTTTTTTATGGCATTAAAAGCTTGATCCTCATCGCAATGAAGGAGATCTCCTCCCACTACAGCATCCAAGGCATATCTATAGCGAAGAGTAAGCCCAAAATAAAAGTTACTAAGAAGCCGGCTTAGAGTCATCTTAGGTTCTGTTTTACTATAAGAATCAAAAATTCTAGACCAAGCTTCTTTAAAACTCTCCTCATCCCCTTGTTTAAAAGTAAAGATCAATTCCTCAGGTGATAGAGTAACAAGTACAGGACTAGACATGATAACAAAATAAATTAAATGCAAGTAACTAATTTTTTTGTATTTTTGATATAAACAAAGCAAACAAGACAGAAAATAAAATAAAGCAAGACAATAAACAAAGTAAAGAGATTGGGTGTGAGAGACTCCCCTTGCAGCGTGTCTTGATCTCCCCGGCAACGGCGCCAGAAAATGTGTTTGATGGCGTGTGATGGGGCTTGATGGAGTGTTGATTCCTCCCCAGTAACGGCGCCAAAAAAGCAGCTGCTTGTGACGGTAAAGCACACGTCCATTGGGAACCCCAAGAGGAAGGTATGATGCGTACAACAGCGAGTTTTCCCTCAGTGAGAAACCAAGGTTATCGAACTAGTATGAGATCAAGGCCACGTGAAGGTTGTTGGTGAAGGAGTGTAGTGCGACGCAACACCAATGATTCCGGCGCCAACGTGGAACCTGCACAACACAATCAAAATACTTTGCCCCAACTTAACGGTGAGGTTGTCAATCTCACCGGCTTGCTGAAAACAAAGGATTAAACGTATGGTGTGGAGAATGATGTTTGCTTGCAAAGAACAACAGAGAACAATGATTGCAGTTGGTTGTATTTCAGATATAAAAGAATGGACCGGGATCCACAGTTCACTAGTGGTGTCTCTCCAATAAGATAAATAACATGTTGGGTGAACAAATTACAGTTGGGCAATTGACAAATAGAGAGGGCATAACAATGCACATACATATCATGATGACTACTATGAGATTTACTTAGGGCATTACGACAAAGAACATAGACCGCTATCCAACATGCATCTATGCCTAAAAAGTCCACCTTCGGGTTAGCATCCGCACCCCTTCCAGTATTAAGTTGCAAACAACAGACAATTGCATTAAGTACTGTGCGTAATGTAAACAATACAAATATCCTTAGACAAAGCATTGATGTTTTATCTCTAGTGGCAACAGCACATCCACAACCTTAGAACTTTCGGTCACTGTCCCAGATTCAATGGAGGCATGGACCCACTATTTAGCATAAATACCCCCTCTTGGAGTTACAAGTATCAACTTGGCCAGAGCCTCTACTAGCAACGGAGAGCATGCAAGATCATAAACAACACATATATGATAGATCGATAATCAACTTGGCATAGTATGCCATATTCATCGGATCCCAACAAACACAACATGTAGCATTACAAATAGATGATCTTGATCATGATAGGCAGCTCACAAGATCTAAACATGATGGCATAATAGGAGAAGACAACCATCTAGCTACTTGCTATGGACCCATAGTCCAAGGATGAACTACTCACGCATCAGTCCGGAGGCGGGCATGGTGATGTAGAGCCCTCCGGTGATGATTCCCCTCTCCGGCAGGGTGCCGGAGGAGATCTTCAGAACCCCCCGAGATGGGGTTGATGGCGGCGGCGTCTCTGGAACTGTTCTCGTAATTTGGCTCTCGGTACTAGGGTTTTCCAATACGAAGGAATATATAGGCGAAGAGGCAGCATCGGGGGAGCCAGGGGTGGCCTCCCCATAGGCCGGCGCGCCTGGGGGGCTAGCCGCGCCGCCCTGTGGGGTGGGCCCCCTGCTGACCGCCTCCGACTGTTCTTCGATGTTCTGGAACCCTCCGTGGAAAATAGGGCCGTGGGCTTTTGTTTCGTCCAATTCCGAGAATATTTCCTGTGTAGGATTTCTGAAACCAAAAACAGCAGAAAACGAGAGCCGGCGCTTCGGCATCTTGTTAATAGGTTAGTACCGGGAAATGCATCAAAATGATATAAAGTATGAATAAAACATGTAGGTATTGTCATAAAACTAGCATGGAACATAAGAAATTATAGATACGTTGGAGACGTATCAGCGGCAGAGAGGAGGGGGCAGGAGGGAGGCGGCCAGCCCGGCGGCTAGGGATTGCGCCGCCCGAGTCGCCCATGTGGGGACGATGCGGGGGCCCCTCTTTCCCACATATAATATACTCCACTTTTATTTTGCCTGCAAGCAAGATACAAGTCATATAAGGAATTATTGATATTATGGGCGAGTTTGGATGCTCGCGTGGTTTTTTCTGTTTCTGGATTTTGGCCCGCCAACTGCTGCATGAGCAAAATCGAGTCTGGACCTATGTTTACACTAGGATTGTTTGTCAACAACGTACCAGACCGCAGGGAAGCCGCCATTCGAGTCCACTTTGGTTGGTTGGCAACAAATCAGGATTTTGGGTTGTGTTCATGCAACACGCTTGTTTGGGAGGTTATATATGACCCGCTATGGTCATCTCACACTTCTAATTGGTGAGCTTACTGTATACTAGTTCAGGTTTAGGGTCTTACACGCTTATTAGTACATGCGACCACAAACCACTTACGAGAAGATGAAATACATTATACAGATCTCTTGCCAACTTTCCTACCGGTTAGACGGTTTTGCCCACTTTCCTATCGATTGAACATAGTCAGCCTAAAATACTCTTGTGCCAGATTTATCTTACTAGACTATGTACTTTGACGGATCCAAGCAAGTCGGAGGCTCATGGGTTGGCATTATCCCTAAATCTCCAAAGAGGGAAAAATTGAAGTATGTACTGCAGTTCAACGCCACCAACAATATGGCCGAGTATGAAGCTCGCACACCTCCACGTTGCAAAGGACTTGGGCATCAAGCAAATCCAATGATTTGGAGATTCAGACTTGGTACCTTAGCTAGGATGCCAAAGACCCACAGATGCCCGCCTACAAAGCGATAGTAGATGAGTTCGTCAAATACTTCCATTGGTACTGAGGCAAAACACATAGCAAGGTCTGACAATGACAAAGTGAATGCACTTTCCCACCTTGGATCTGGTCGCAAGCTAATCCAGGCAGGTGTCTTCCTTGAAAACCTATGGTTTCCCTGAATTCAAGATAAGTTTAACTCACCTCTACAACCCGTAATGGTTGTGATACCAAGACATAATCATCCTTGCATCACCTTCTCTTTGGATGTTGGGAGTTACTGCCACTGCCTGCCGAGGGCTATGTTGCCTTGGGCTACTACGGCGTGGAGATCTTGCGGGTTGTTGAATGACTTCTCTGCCGACTATTGCTGATCTCATAACGCCTATACCTGCCATAGAAGTTTGATACAAAGATGCTCGGGGATCGCCCTGAGGTGGCCTGATTGCCATCAGGTATGCATGTGTCGCCATGTAAGCTACTTCTAGCGTCTTGGGCGTTATATGCCCTCTCGAATCTATTGACATGAAGGACATGTCCAGATCTTGAATCAAATGTTCTCCTCGCTCGTGTTCGGGTATGCCTGCCATCCGAGACCTTGCTCTTCCGTGGGGTTCTCTATGGTTGTTTGCTGAGTTCCCTGATTGCGCGCTCAGGTTAGCTCTGCGTTCGCTGGATGTGTTTGCCGCTGCTTTCCTTGCGTCGAGTTTTTCTTGCATGTTCTGCAACTCGCATCTTGCACGGCTGAGTTTATATTGATATGTTGTTAGCTCTTCTGCCGATGCTTGTGTTGTCATTGGTTCTGTACCGTTTATAGCCCTTGTGGCTCTATCCCATGCAGCTTGAGAAAGCTACACATGCTCTCTTGGCTGGGCTCCAACATACTTGCTTCATGTTCCTTTCATGAGATCTACGTAATCGACATAGGGGTTGCCCAATGGGTCGAAAGGCTCAGATTGCTCATCTTCCTCTACCTCGCGACCCGTCACCGTGAGCATGCATATCTGATGGTGTGTCGAGTCAGCATTATCTTCGAGCTCATAGTTTTGGATCATCAAGTTCTTGTTGCGTGATGCTAGGCTTAGCAACCGCGCATTATGCATAGGATAGGTGACACCATCGTATAGATCGGCAAAGACCTCCTTGCTAGCGGTGAATTTGGTGTTGTTGGTGAAGTCGAAGTTGGTGAAGCTGGGTCGCTATCGTGTAGCAAATCGGTTTCTGCGGCCGACCCGAAAGTCATCCCGCGGAACAGATCGGCGAGTTTCCCGCTATCAGCGGGCTTGGTGATGTATGATGGTGAAATCTCCTCATCGCCTGACTCAACGGATGATGTTGACGATCCCAAGGATTCAGGCTCGGTCGCCAACGGTCCCAAAAAAATCAGTGCCGAAAAGCGATGTGATCCTTCTTTCCCGACGAGAAAATGGAAGCTTTCGAACTTCATCTCCATTGCTTCTCCCATGTTGGCATATGCAGGAAAACGGGCGGGAGGGTGAGGAACAAAATCGACAAGACCAGATTGGATCGGTTTACCTCCTTCCATCGCGTTGCTTGATGCTGACGATGATGATGATGATGCCATCGAGATCAGGACCTTGCTACCTCAAATTCCCACATATGTCGCCAATTGACGAGGTATTAACTCGTCAATGCATACAGATTGTAGACTTAGGGTTTCTTGGAAATATAGGGCAAGTAGAACTCGAAGGTGGTCAGACGAACAAAGGCGTCCAACTATAAACAATATGGTGGCTAGGGTTTACAATGATCGATCCTTTTTTCGTCCTCGGCTTCACCCGTATATAGGAGGCGAAGCCGAAGCTTTCCGTGTCATACAAGTATACAAACATCAGGCCGTGTTGGGCCTTTCCAAATACTATTACAAGTTTCTATATATCGACTCTACTTTCTTGGGCCGCACACCATCGACTTCGTGGGCCTGCTAATCTTTGGGTTCATAATCCTTCGACTCTTCGGATGCATGAAAACATAACCAGGGGTATACTTGTGGTATGCTCATTAAGCATGCCCATGTCACTATGCACTTGATATAAATATCATAACATTGAACTCCATATGGTATGATCGTGTTACAATACTTATGTACTAGGTATGTCCCCCCAGATCATTCATCCAATGATATGACCTCATTGTCAATGACGTATGTGTCCATAATCAGGAAAATCTTGACCAACTATTGACCTCAATGAACCAGTCATGGGACTTGTAGTTGTTTACAATACCACACGTGTATTAGTGTTTTCCTCATAATACAGTTATAGCATGGCACAAAACTAATTATGAACATTTGGATGTATAATATATCCATTATTATTTGTCTCTGGAGCACTATCTCCAACATATATGACGACATGGGCTTAAGCTAGCAAGTCGGGGTGGCCCACTTGGGTGGTGAAGCTGTCAAGATAGCTGGGCGGCCCACTTGCTAGAAGATGGAGGCCCAAGCCGACGAAGGAAGGTCCAAGCCGGATTCCAAATGATTCATGAAGAAGGAATATTTGTAATACAAGACATGACATACTTTCCAACATAGGCTAGGACTCCGTAGTTAGATATTTACCTCCATCAAGCCCTACCTCCTGGAGCCTTTATAAGCCGGCCTAGCGGGTACCTTTAGGGCAATGATAAGCAGATTTGAATAGACAATGATTCATTGTAATCTGTACTTTGTACCATTATAATGAATTCTAACAGGAAGTAGCAATCCTCCACCAAGGGGATGTGAACCTGGGTAAATAACCGAGTTACACCATCCTGAGCATCCCGTCGTCTAGTTCCACCACATCTACCTATGAGAACCCATGTTGGCACTATCAGAATCAAGGAAACGACAACCACGCCGCTCCACCTTGTCGAACACTGGTCCCACAAGCCATGTACAACTCCCACACGTTGGGCATGTTTGGTTCGTGTCCTCAGCCTCATGCGTGAGAAAAAGATGTTGCCTGGATTCAACATGGTATTTCTTTGTTTTCTGCCTGGTCAGGCTGTCCTGAAGTAGGGTTGCTTTGTTTTATACCTGGCCTAGCAAAGCATTAAACATTCACTAGCATTATTATATGTACCCATAAGCACGCCAAGACTGGAAAACAACCATTGATTAGCACCAGGCTACTGCTACCCAAGCGACCCTTTTTGTGTGCCTCATCCAGGCTAAGCTAGGTGCCTAGGTTACACCCCAGGCTAAGCAAGTTGTCATGTCACCAGACCAGGTTAGCACATGCTTCTCGAGGGTGGAAACCAAACACTCACCAGGCATGTTTTAGGAAGGCTCCATGCTAGGCGCGACTCAGCATGGACACCATCCAAACATGCTCGTTGCCCCCAAGGGGAGAACATAGACAAGCACCACCAACGTTTGACCCGGAAGGCATATCTATGGTTTCCCATAGCGATTTGGGTGGGTGCTCGAATTGCATCACCGACACCTTTAACAAGATTACGTGCTCGATGGCGCCACCGTCGATGGCTCCAACCACCATTATAGCATGGTATTTACCGGCAACATCACACACCCACCTTGATCCAGGCAAGCTTGTTTGCATAGCACTCTGTAATATCCCAGGATTAGAGACGTTTGCGGGGTAGAATTAGAAGAGGGTTGTGCATTGCATCGAAACTAGAGGAAATTTCGCGCCTAATTGCATAAAACCTAAGAGGGAACAAGTTTCTCTCTCGACACCAGCTAGGTTTAGGGTTTCGAGAGTGCGACAAACTTGGACATGATCTCTTTTGAATTAGGGTTTTGAAATGAGGGCGAACATTTGAATTTCACACTTACAATTGAGTGGTTGAATTTGAAATGAGTTTGAAGTGAAATTCAAACTCAAACAACACATAAAATATAAAGATAATGAATAATTCAAATAATAATATTATATTTGGATAATAATAATAAGAAAAGAATGTAAATGTATTACAATAAGCTCATTAGAGAAACATTGAGCTTTATTGATCATCACACACATAATACATTGTCTTTACAATATTCAAATATAATATTATTACATAAATCATTTCAGAAAATGATAAATGAAAAAGAAAAGGAAAATTACAATGGAGAAATGAACTAGCTATACTAAAATCTAACTATCTTCTTGATCTTCTTGATCAACAAGTCCATGGAGTAGTCCTTGATCATCTCATCTTGATCCCTGCATAGTAAAAATAGAAATAGAGATGCACATTGTGCCAAATGGCAATGCCACTTGTTAGGTTAGAAACAATGGTAAATAGGCAGGATAAGATCAACCAGCCGGAGCTGATCCACAGCTCCACAAGTCCCAACAGTGAACAACACAAGCAGCTCACAAGGATGAGTGCACGCTCACCAACACACACACACAGGGGGAGTCACCAAAATGGCACATGACTTGTTGTCGACCAAGGAAGCCACCACAGGCTCATATAAAACCTTTTCAGTCACAAACCCTAGCCATTCATCGACACAAGCACTAGGAGGGTAAGAACAACAAGAACACCACAGTAGCATAACCATCCAGTATCTATTCCACCAAGAACAGATAACTGTTGATCAAGAAATGGAGTAGGAAGCTCACAGTTGATCACAACCAGAGGAGGAGCAGGACAAGCGCAGCACCAGCATCACTTAAGCAGAAGCAAAATCTCTACACCAACACCATCAAGGAGCTGGAGTGAGGTATACATTGAATCATGGACAAAGCAGATGGTTTTGTCCATAATATTGCACAAGCATGTTACACACAAACACACAAGGGTCGAGAACCCTGTTTGATCATCATTTGGTCATAGAAAAAGTGAAACTAGTGATAATGGCAAAATCCAGAGATGAATCAAACATATGACCATGGTTATGCCAACCATCCAAGTGGTAGCATCTTCCAAATGGAAATAGGAAGGAAACCATCCTAGATACTTAACCCATATCTACCAGACTACACTAGCCCTTTGAAACCATCAGAAAAAGGTAGTATAAATGTATCTGCCAATATTTTTTTCAACATCAAAAGCTGCTGGCAATCCAAATGGATCACCCAGCAAGCACTTATCCCATCACAGCAAGCCAACAAGGTGGGAGATACCAAAACGGCAGCCAGATGCTGCTAAGGCCAACTCAACCACACCAAAACCATCCAAACAGCAAGCCTACACACTTATCATCACCCAGAAAGGGTTCAAGATGAAGCTAGGGTCCCCAAAAGCAGTTGGCATCCCTCCAGCTCAAGTAATTTTAGCAAAAGAATCATTACTGCATAAGCAGTTCATCCTAAATAATTAATAGGACAAGATAAAGCTTCACAGATAACTGAAACAAGCAACAACAAGTATACAGGGATGCTATATAAGCATCACACACATAACTAAATCCATAAGTAAGCTTTTACAAGCTTGAGCACACACCAGCACATGGTGACAAGCTCTGCAACCCAACAGTGATATGAGATATCAAGTAACAGGCATAGTTAGAGCAGCTAGTAAGCAACTGACAAGCAACTGTTGATCACATGATCAACTAGAGCATGCAAATACAAGCCATAGCATCAGTAACTCACCAGAGTTATTGAACAGCTACAGGACATGCAACCATGCTTTACAAAGCATCAAATGATCATTTTATAATTGTATCCATAAGCACATCATCCAAAATGGACGAATTTGTGCCACTGAACAAGCAAGCAAGACCTAGGAGTAGATAGAGCTTCACAACAACATACACAAGCACAACTGGCACTTGCAAATGCAAGTACTGCAAGCTGCAGTAAGCCATAGATGCATACAAGGATGGCACACACATATATTTGAGCCATAGCAAACAACCAGAGCCAACCAAGCAAGCAATTGAGCAGCCAATAGCATAAGCAGTGGCACAGTAGGAGCAGCAGTAGGAATTCATGGCATACAGAGCATACAACAACTAGGAGCATAGTACTAGAGCATGAAATAGCAAAGCAACAACCAATAGCACTGCAGCAGGCCAAACACTAGTGCAAGAACATCAGCAGCAGCTAGCACAGCACAGAAGCGGCATGGCTTGGACAGCACCTCAGAGAGGAAGGCAGGGTCAGTGACCAGAGCTAGGAGAAGAAGAGGAGAAGGGAGAGGAGCAGAATAGGTGGCGTACCTAGAGCTGGGTGCTGTGAGCGTGCCATGGCGGCACGGCGGCACACGCCTGGTCGTGGTGGTGCTAGGCAAAGACCAAGCCATGGTCCACGCCGAGCACACTGCTCCATGGCACACCACCATGGCGTCCAGGAGCATCAGCACGGCGAAGACGCCGCGGATTCCGTAACCCTAGCCACATAAGAGGGGTCGGAGACAAACGGTAGTGACGCGAGCTCCAGATATCAGCGTCGAGAGGCGGTCCGATTGCGACCCATCTCGTCGCCAGAGATCGACGGAGGCGGCCAGGAGACGCTGGCGACGGCGGCGGCGACACGAAGTCGCGGGAGCGTAAGGGGATTATGGTTAGGACGAGAGGAGGGCGACGCAAGCGTGTGGGTCGGTTGGACCGAGCCCAACGGGCTGGTCCAACCTAACTAGCTCGATCGGCTTGACTAGTGGGCCCAAGAGGGGCAAAATGGTCTTTTGACCATTGGAATTATTCAAAAATTAAAATTAAAATCTAAAAACCCTAGAATAACTCTAAAAAAATAAAAATATGTAGCCCTTTAAAATTTTGAGAGCTATTCAAAATAAATGCTTTCATCACAAATTAAGCAAATGTTAAAAAATAAATGTGATGAAATAAGACCAATAAAAATTGAATAAGATAATATTTAGTTTTTAAATAATTAAAAGAAGAAGGAAAATTCATAAGTATTCTAATTTGGAAATAAAAGAAACTAAATATTTTCTTTGATTAAACATCCTAATACAAATAACCAAGAATTATTTAATAGCTCTTAAGGAGTATTATAAATTGTGCTTATTCGTCACCTCCGACATTAAATAATCAAGCATCGGGAAGGTGGGAACAACCCTAAAAACCAAAAGCATGCATATTTGAATCTTTAACCATTGCCCTTATCGGACAATGATGCTATCTTTCAGAAACAGAGGACCAGGATCAGTCCAAACAATCCAACTGCACTACCTTGTAGTCACCAGGCAAGTTCATCGCTTGTTCATGTCAATTCGAGTATTTTTACCAAATTACTTGCAAAGTACTATACTTATCACTCTTGCATGAAAAGCAAAAATTCTATTTTCATAACTATGAATACGACTATGTGGTGGGCGATGGAACCATGGTATGAGTATGGTGGAGGTTCCATTGCAATGGGTTTGTATCCATCTAGGATTAACAACAAATGTCGTCCAGTGATTCTTGTGCCGTAAGACCCGTGTTAACCATAAGATATGGAGTGGGACGGAGTAGTCAGTTGTGTTTCTTCCTCTCGTTCATCAACGGACGCGCTTACCGTAGTCAGTTGAATCCCGAGGGAGAACCGGAGTGGTTGGGGAGCCCCAAGTCCCACGGTAATGCGGTCTATGATGGGTTGCGACAGGACCGGCGAAGGTATCGAGGTCGTGATACCTGATATAAGTCGAGGTCGGATGATATCCAAGTGATATGCTGACCGGCGAGGACCCAAGGTCGGAACTACAATAAAGGGTGGGTGTTCGGGGTCGCGGAGAAACGCAATGATTGGAAGTGTGGACGGGAAAGCTGCCCGGTTGGCACCATGGTTAAGATCTCTGGGTAAAGCAACACACTTCTGCAGAGTGTAACGAATTGTGACATGTCACTCCCTGTTCCTGGTTTTGGAACAGCGAACACGGCCATAAAGGAACTCCATGAAGTTCTAGACACCCGGTGAAGGCTGACATACATAGCCCTTCGGAATAAAAGCAACCTTTTGAACAAATGCTTATAAAAACCTGCATTGGGCATTTGAATTTCTGGTCTAATGCTGTAGTTAGTGCATAAAACACCTCTTTCCTATAATGAACTTGTTGAGTACGCTCGTATTCATACCTCTTATAATCCCATGCTTAGATTGTCTGAACCACCTGGAGGAGGCCACTGAAGGACCAAAAGAAGCAGATGAGATCTGCTATGAAGAACCAGACCTCTCTGGAGGAGTAGAGGGGGTAGACTACCTTATCGTGTACGAAACCGGGGAGGTTCCGAAAGAAGACAACGTTTGAGCAAGTAGTAGTAGTCGAGCATCACAAACTCTGTAGTATTTAGCTGCTCGAGTAGAATGGTGTTAATCCTTCTTAGACCTATATTGTATAAGTTTATTAGGGTTCACCTAGAACCTTTGAGTTATCCTCTATGGACCCAGGAGAAGCTCCAATGTGATGTAAATATATGTCCTGTAATCTTAAGTGAGTAAAATAAAGACCAGCTATGCTTCTGTTGTACTAATCTGAGGGATGTAATATTTGCGGATTGGTACTTCACACATGTTATGTCAACGACTGGCATACTACAACATGCAGTGGTATGAAGGGTCACCACACACTCCACCGCGAACTCCACAACCGCAAGGAACCAGTCCTAGCACCCATGTGTCTGTAGGTTCTTGGAGTTCGACCACGATGATACGTCTCAAACGTATCTATAATTTCTTATGTTCCATGCTAGTTATATGACAACACTCACATGTTTTATATACACTTTACATCATTTTGATGCATTTTCCGGCACTAACCTATTAACAAGATGCCGAAGCGCCAGTTCTGTTTTCTGCTGTTTTTGGTTTTAGAAATCCTACACAGGAAATATTCTCGGAATTGGACGAAACAAAAGCCCACGGTCTTATTTTCCACGGAGCCTTCCGAAGTCCGAAGAGGAGACGAAGAGGGGCGACGAGGCGGCCACACCCTAGGGGGCGCGGCCCCACCCCCGGCCGCGCCGCCTTATGGGGTGGGCCCCTCGAGCGTCCCCCGACTCTGCCCCTTCGCCTATATAATCTCTCCGTCGCGAAAACCCTAGTACCGAGAGCCACGATACGAGAAAAGTTACTGAGACGCCGTCACCGCCAATCCCATCTCGGGGGATTCAGGAGATCGCCTTCGGCACCCTGCCGGAGAGGGGAATCATCACCGGAGGGCTCTACATCACCATGCCCGCCTCCGGATTGATGCGTGAGTAGTTCATCCTTGGACTATGGGTCCATAGCGTAGCTAGATGGTTGTCTTCTCCTCTTGTGCTATCATGTTTAGATCTTGTGAGCTGCCTATCATGATCAAGATCATCTATTTGTAATGCTACATGTTGTGTTTGTTGGGATCCGATGAATATGGAATACTATGTCAAGTTGATTATCGATCTATCATATATGTGTTGTTTATGATCTTGCATGCTCTCCGTTGCTAGTAGAGGCTCTGGCCAAGTTGATACTTGTGACCCCAAGAGGGAGTATTTATGCTCGATAGTGGGTTCATGTCTCCATTGAATGCGGGGAGTGACAGCAACCCCTAAGGTTGTGGATGTGTTGTTGCCACTAGGGATAAAACATCAATGCTTTGTCTGAGGATATTTGCATTGTTTACATTACGCACAGTACTTAATGCAATTGTATGTTGTTTGCAACTTAGTACTTGAAGGGGTGCGGATGCTAACCCGAAGGTGGACTTTTTAGGCATAGATGCATGCTGGATAGCGGTCTATGTTCTTTGTTGTAATGCCCTAAGTAAATCTCATATTAGTCATCATGATATGCATGTGCATTGTTATGCCCTTTCTATTTGTCAATTGCCCAACTGTAATTTGTTCACCCAACATGCTATTTATCTTATTGGAGAGACACCACTAGTGAACTGTGGACCCCGGTCCATTCTTTTACATCTGAAATACTATCTACTGCAATCTCTGTTCTCTGTTGTTCTTCGCAAACAAACATCATTCTCCACAACATACGTTTAATCCTTTGTTTACAGCAAGCCGGTGAGATTGACAACCTCACTGTTAAGTTGGGGCAAAGTATTGTGATTGTGTTGTGCAGGTTCCACGTTGGCGCCGGAATCCCCGGTGTTGCGCCGCACTACACTCCTTCACCAACAACCTTCACGTGGCCTTCATCTCCTACTGGTTCGATAACCTTGGTTTCTTACTGAGGGAAAACTTGCTGCTGTACGCAGAACACCTTCCTCTTGGGGTTCCCAACGGACGTGTGCTTCACGCGTTATCAAGCTCTTTTTCTGGCGCCGTTGCCGGGGAGATCAAGACAAGCTACAAGGGGAGTCTCTCACACCCAATCTCTTTACTTTGTTTATTGTTTTGCTTTATTTTATTTTATTTTCTGTTTTGTTTGCTTTCTTTATATCAAAAACACAAAAAAATTAGTTACTTGCATTTACTTTATTTAATTCAGTTTGCTTTACTTATTTTTATTACTGTTAAAATGAATACTCCTGAGAACACTAAGTTGTGTGATTTCACTAGCACCAATAATAATGATTTTATATGCACTCCTATTGCTCCACCTGCTACTGCAGCAGAATTTTATGAAATTAAACCTGCTTTACTAAATCTTGTTATGAGAGAGCAATTTTCTGGTGTTAGTACTGATGATGCTGCTGCCCATCTTAATAATTTTGTTGAACTTTGTGAAATGCAAAAGTATAAGGATGTAGATGGAGACATTATAAAACTGAAATTGTTTCCTTTCTCTTTAAGAGGAAGAGCTAAAGATTGGTTGCTATCTTTGCCTAAGAATAGTATTGATTCATGGACTAAATATAAAGATGCTTTCATTGGTAGATATTATCCTCCTGCTAAAATTATATCTTTGAGAAGTAGCATTATGAATTTTAAGCAATTGGATAATGAACATGTTGCTCAAGCATGGGAAAGAATGAAATCTTTGGTAAAGAATTGCCCCACCCATGGACTAACTACTTGGATGATCATCCAAACCTTTTATGCAGGATTGAATTTTTCTTCAAGGAATCTATTGGATTCAGCTGCTCGAGGTACTTTTATGTCCATCACTTTGGGTGTTGCAACAAAGCTTCTTGATGATATGATGATCAACTACTCTGAATGGCACACTGAAAGGACTCCTCAAGGTAAGAAGGTAAATTCTGTTGAAGAAACCTCTTCTTTGAGTGATAAGATTGATGTTATTATGTCTATGCTTGTTAATGGTAGATCTAATGTTGATCCTAATAATGTTCCTTTAGCTTCATTGGTTGCTCAAGAAGAGCATGTTGATGTGAACTTCATTAAAAATAATAATTTCAACAACAATGCTTATAGGAATAATTTTGGTAACAACTATAGGCCATATCCTTCTAATAATGGTAATGGTTATGGTAATTCTTATAGTAATTCTTACAACAATAGTAGGAGTGTACCCTCTGGTCTTGAAGTCATGCTTAAAGAATTTATTAGCACACAAACTGCTTTTAACAAATCTGTTGAGGAAAAGCTTGGTAAAATTGATGTTATTGCTTCTAAGGTTGATAGTCTTGCTGGTGATGTTGATCTTTTAAAATTGAAAGTTATGCCTAATGAAGGTAAAGATATTAAGTCATTTGCTACAGCAAATGCTATACAAGTTCGAATTAATGACAATATTAGAATGATGGCTGAATTGCATGCTAGGTGGGAAAGAGAAGAAAAACTTGCTAAAGAAAATAATGTAGCTAAAGTTTGGACTATTACCACCACTAGTAATGTTAATGCTTCACATGTTGCTAAACCTCCTACTATCAATGGTAAAATAATTGGTGTTGGCAATGTTTCTACTTCTAATACAAAGCATGCAAAATTGCCCGAAACTCGCTGAAACTGTTTGTGATAAAAGTGCTGAAATTTTTCAGAGTATTGGGGACAATGATCCCATTGCTTTAGATCATAATGGTTTTGATTTTGATAATTGTCATATCTCTGAAGTTATTAAGTTCTTGCAAAGACTTGCTATAAGTCCTAATGCTAGTGCTATAAACTTGGCCTTTACAAAACATATTACAAATGCTCTCATCAAAGCTAGAGAAGAGAAATTAAAACTTGAAACTTCTATTCCTAGGAAGTTGGAAGATGGTTGGGAGCCCATAATTAAAATGAAGGTCAATGATTTTGATTGTAATGCCTTATGTGATCTTGGTGCAAGTATTTCTGTTATGCCAAAGAAACTCTATGATATGTTTGACTTGCCACCATTGAAATATTGTTATTTGGATGTTAATCTTGCTGATAATTCTATAAAAAAACCTTTGGGGAGGATTGATAATGTTCACATTACGGTTAACGATAACCTTGTCCCCGTTGATTTTGTTGTCTTGGATATTGAATGCAATGCATCTTGTCCTATTATTTTGGGAAGACCCTTTCTTCGAACTGTTGGTGCTATTATTGATATGAAAGAAGGAAATATTAAGTATCAATTCCCGCTCAAGAAAGGTATGGAACACTTCCCTAGAAATAGAATGAAGTTACCTTTGATTCTATTATTAGAACAAATTATGATGTTGATGCTTCTTCTCTTGATGTTACTTGATTTACACTTTCTGCGCCTAGCTGAAAGGCGTTAAAGAAAAGCGCTTATGGGAGACAACCCATTATTTTATTTCTGCAATTTTTGTTTTATATTCGAGTCAAGGTGCTTGTTACTACTGTAGCAATACCTTTCTATCTTTACTTTATTACATTGTTGTGCCAAGTAAAGTCTTTGATAGTAAAGTTGATACTAGCTTTGGATTTCTGCGCAGGAACAAATTTTTAGCTATCACGAATTTGATTAGATCTCTCTGTAGGAGACTCTAAAAATTCTGCGAAAATTCATGCGTGTTCCTCAGATATGTACGCAACTTTCATTCAATTTGAGCTTCTTCATCTGAGCATGTTAAGTGCCTCGAAAAAAATTCGTCTTTACGGATTATTCTGTTTTGACAGATTCTGCCTTTTATTTCGCATTGCCTCTTTTAGTGTGTTGAATAGATTTCTTTGTTCCATTAACTTTCAGTAGCCTTGGGTAATGTCTAGAAGTGTTGGGAATGATTGTGTCCTCTCTGAACATGTGAATTTTTGATTATGCACTAACCCTCTAATGAGATTGTTTTGAGTCTGGTGTGAAGGAAGTTTTCAAGGGTCAAGAGAGGAGGATGATATAATATGATCAAGAAGTGTGAAAAGTCTAAGCTTGGGGATGCCCCCGTGGTTCATCCCTGCATATTTCAAGAAGACTCAATCATCTAAGCTTGGGGATGCCCAAGGCATCCCCTTCTTCATCAACAACTTATCAGGTCACTTCTAGTGAAACTATATTTTTATTCCGTCACATCTTATGTGCTTTACTTGGAGCGTCTGTATGCTTTTATTTTTGTTTTTGTTTGAATAAACTCGGATCCTAGCATTCATTGTGTGGGAGAAATACACGCTCCGCTTTTTCATATTGAACACTGGTGTTCTTAGCTTTACTTTTAATGTTCATGGCGAAGTTGAAGTCGCTTCGTTTATTGCTATTTGGTTGGAAACATAAAATGCTTCATGTGGTAATTGGTATATTGTCTTGAATAATTTGATACTTGGAAATTGTTTTGAGCTCTCAAGTAGATCATGTTTAAGCTCTTGCATCATGTAGTTTAAACCTATTAGTGGAGAACTACCGTAGAGCTTGTTGAAATTTGGTTTGCATGATTGGTCTCTCTAAAGTCTAGATATTTTCTGGTAAAAGTGTTTAAACAACAAGGAAGACGGTGTAGAGTCTTATAATGCTTGCAATATGTTCTTATGTAAGTTTTGCTGTACCGGTTCATACTTGTGTTTGCTTCAAACAACCTTGCTAGCCAAAACCTTTTTCTGAGAGGGAATGCTTCTCGTGCATCCAAAACATTGAGCCAAAACTTATGCCATTTGTGTCCACCATATCTACCTACTATGTGGTATTTTTCTGCCATTCCAAAGTAAATTGCTTGCGTGCTACCTTTAAAATTTTATTCCTAGTCTTTGCAATATATAGCTCATGGGAAAGTAGCCTAAAAACTATTGTGGTAAAGAATATGTCGCTTATGTATCTTATTTCTTATAAGTTGCTTGTTGAGCGGTAACCATGTTTCTGGGGACGCCATCAACCTGTTACACCTTTGTTGAATATCATGTGAGTTGCTATGCATGTTCGTCTTGTCTGAAGTAAGGGAGATTTGCCATGAGTTAAATGGTTTTAGTATGCATATTGTTAGAGAAGAACATTGGGCCGCCAACCAAAGCCATGTATCATGGTGGAAGTTTCAGCTTTGACATTAATCCTCAATCTCTTATGAGAATATTATCTGTTGTTGAATGCTTAAGAATTAAAGAGGAGTCCATTATCTGTTTTCTATGTTGTCCTGGTATGGATGTCCTCAAGTTGAGATCAATCAAAATTGAGAAATCAAATGCGATCTATCTCCTTGGACCTTTGTACAGGTGGCATACAGGTACCCCTTTGTGATACTTGGTTGAAACATATGTAATGCAATGATAATCCATGGAAATCCAAGCTAACTAGGACAAGGTGCGAGCACTATTGGTATTCGATGCATGAGGCTTGCAACTTATAGGAGGTTTTATGCATAACACATATGAATTATTACTAGCGTTGACAAAATTGTTTCCATGTTTTCAAAATAAAAAGCTCTAGCACATGAGTAATCCCTGCTTCCCTCTGCGAAGGGCCTTTATTTTACTTTATGTTGAGTCAGTTTACCTACTTCTTTCCATCTTAGAAGCAAACACTTGTGTCAACTGTGTGCATTGATTCTTACATACTTGCTTATTTGCACTCATCATATTACTTTGTATTGACAATTATCCATGAGATATACATGTTGAAAGTTGAAAGCAACTGCTGAAACTTAAATCTTCCTTTGTGTTGCTTCAAAACCTTCTATTAAGAATCTATTGCTTTATGAGTTAACTCTTATGCAAGACTTATTGATGCTTGTCTTGAAAGTACTATTCATGAAAAGTCTTTGCTATATGATTCAGTTGTTTAGTCATTATCTTTACCATTGCTTTGAATCACTTCATTCATCTCATATGCTTTACAATAGTATTGATCAAGATTATGATGGTAGCATGTCACTTCAGAAATTATCCTTGTTATCGTTTACCTACTCGAGGGCGAGTAGGAACTAAGCTTGGGGATGCTTGATACGTCTCAAACGTATCTATAATTTCTTATGTTCCATGCTAGTTATATGACAATACTCACATGTTTTATATACACTTCACATCATTTTGATGCATTTTCCGGCACTAACCTATTAACAAGATGCCGAAGCGCCGGTTCTCGTTTTCTGCTGTTTTTGGTTTTAGAAATCCTACACAGGAAATATTCTCGGAATTGGACGAAACAAAAGCCCACGGTATTATTTTCCACGGAGCCTTCCAGAAGTCCAAAGAGGAGACGAAGAGGGGCGACGAGGCGACCACACCCTAGGGGGGCGCGGCCCCACCCCTGGCCGCGCCGCCTTATGGGGTGGGCCCCTCGAGCGTCCCCCGACTCTGCCCCTTCGCCTATATAATCTCTCCGTCGCGAAAACCCTAGTACCGAGAGCCACGATACGAGAAAAGTTACTGAGACGCCGTCGCCGCCAATCCCTTCTCGGGGTATTCAGGAGATCGCCTCCGGCACCCTGCCGGAGAGGGGAATCATCACCGGAGGGCTCTACATGACCATGCCCGCCTCCGGATTGATGCGTGAGTAGTTCATCCTTGGACTATGGGTCCATAGCAGTAGCTAGATGGTTGCCTTCTCCTCTTGTGCTATCATGTTTAGATCTTGTGAGCTGCCTATCATGATCAATATCATCTATTTGTAATGCTACATGTTGTGTTTGTTGGGATCCGATGAATATGGAATACTATGTCAAGTTGATTATCGATCTATCATATATGTGTTGTTTATGATCTTGCATGCTCTCCGTTGCTAGTAGAGGCTCTGGCCAAGTTGATACTTGTGACCCCAAGAGGGAGTATTTATGCTCGATAGTGGGTTCATGTCTCCATTGAATCTGGGGGAGTGACAGCAACCCCTAAGGTTGTGGATGTGTTGTTGCCACTAGGGATAAAACATCAATGCTTTGTCTGAGGATATTTGTATTGTTTACATTACGCACAGTACTTAATGCAATTGTATGTTGTTTGCAACTTAAGACTGGAAGGGGTGCGGATGCTAACCCGAAGGTGGACTTTTTAGGCATAGATGCATGCTGGATAGCGGTCTATGTTCTTTGTCGTAATGCCCTAAGTAAATCTCATATTAGTCATCATGATATGTATGTGCATTGTTATGCCCTCTCTATTTGTCAATTGCCCAAGCTGTAATTTGTTCACCCAACATGCTATTTATCTTATTGGAGAGACACCACTAGTGAACCGTGGACCCCGGTCCATTCTTTTACATATGAAATACAATCTATCGCAATCTCCGTTCTCTGTTGTTCTTCGCAAACAAACATCATTCTCCACACCATACATTTAATCCTTTGTTTACAGCAAGCCGGTGAGATTGACAACCTCACCGTTAAGTTGGGGCAAAGTATTGTGATTGTGTTGTGCGGGTTCCACGTTGGCGCCGGAATCCCCGGTGTTGCGCCGCACTACACTCCTTCACCAACAACCTTTACGTGGCCTTCATCTCCTACTGGTTCGATAACCTTGGTTTCTTACTGAGGGAAAACTTGCTGCTGTACGCATCACACCTTCCTCTTGGGGTTCCCAACGGACGTGTGCTTCACGCGTTATCACACGAGGATTGTAATATCACAGGTTTAGAGGCTACAAAATGAGAGAACACCAAAGTGTGCATTGCATTCATGTATAGAAAATCCGGGGTATTTTCGTGCTTTCAATTAAAAATTGTCACAGTAACTGAAGTTTCACTTGACTTGCTGGAATTGAAGTAGCTCATCAAGCCAAGCGCTATAAACCTCAATGTAGCCTTTGCTAAAATCTTGTTTTGGGTTGATATAATTTGATCCATAGGTTGGATCAAATGGAACTAGAATTATTACACAGCACTTTAAGTGAGGATCAAATACCAAATCCTATAAAGGATCGTAACATGGTATTCCTTACAACAACACATTCTTTAAGAATTAAACCTTAACTTAATAACACTTAAAAGTTAGCAACTACTTTTGTGTGTAATTTAGTTCAATTTTAAACTCATTACAAAATAAGGTAAACCACAGGGTCTAAAGTGCATAAAAGCCACACATTCTTATTTAAATCATAACTTATTAATTATATGGAATATCATAAAACTAAATCCATTTACATTACAAATTATAGTTCAAACTATTTGAATAAAACTAACTATGAGTATTTTGAAACTCATATGATCATGCCTTGGTGATGGATGGTATCTACTTATCACATAAAATGATAGGTAAAACCCTAGCCAATTAAATATATTTGTAGCCTATGCTCATATCCTAATCCCAGTTGTGTATCACTTGCGTGATCACAACTAAAACCCTAGATCCCAATTAAGTTCCAAAACATGTATCACTTGGAATTATAAGTAGAACCATGCCATACCTCATGCCTATTTACACTTCAATTTAGTGAAGATTATGCAAAACCCTAAACCCTTTCACATAGGATCCACTCCACATAAAATATTATGCCCTAACTTGTGTATCATGGATCACAAGTATGAACCAAGCCATATATATACTTAAGGACTAAATGCCATTTGATGAGTAGAGTGAAACCAATAACCAATTCTACTTTTCTTTCCAAATACCTTGCTTAGTGAACAAAATGAAATAGTATTTTATAAAATAGAATCACCATATAAGCAATTGAATTAACTAATGATGAGCTTCAGAATTATTCTAAGTAATTCAAGCTAAAGTTGGTTAAATGAGTT
The DNA here is from genome assembly GCF_022539505.1 of Lolium rigidum. Classification (NCBI taxonomy): domain Eukaryota; kingdom Viridiplantae; phylum Streptophyta; class Magnoliopsida; order Poales; family Poaceae; genus Lolium; species Lolium rigidum. Next base: position 53,990,094 of record NC_061512.1, on the reverse strand, counting down.
TAGTCATCATAAAGTTTAATCAGCCATTTTCTTAAACCCTTAGAAACAATTCTCCACATAAAATCATAAACTCACCCATTCTCATTACCTTTTATTTTAAACTTCAACCATAATTATATTATATGTGAACAATCCCCATTGTAAGTATTAGAAAAACCTAATGATGTGTTCACTATGCACCTATTATAAAATTCAACCCATTTAAATAGATTTGGTTCCAAAATTAAAAGGCAATTGAGATAAACACCTAAATCATATTTATTTTAAATTTTAAATGCATCTCACAAGAACACAAAGTTATTCACAATTAAATATTGTTTAAATAACAAAACCATGCAGTAAGCATCACTATCAAGTTCTATTAAAGTTCACACAATTAAGAACCTGCAAAAATAAATAGAAATCAAATTTGAATTCAACTAACTAATTCAAATCAGAAAATAAAATAGAAAATAAATAACAAAAGGAGAGGAGGGCCTTACCTTGCTTAGTAGCTGGAGAAGGCCACCGCAGCCCACGTCGCCAGCCCAGCCCACGAAGGAAGCCAGCCCAACCCGCTATAACACTTCGTGTTAAAGAAAGAAAGGTGGCATCGTCGTCTTTCTCTACGGTGTCGACAGTGCAGAGGAGAGCGTCGGCCACGTCCCTCGTCGACGATAAGGACGACCTGGACGTCGCCCATCAACTCAGAACTGCGTCCAATTCTCCTCACGTCCGTCTGATCCTAATTGCGTCCCGATTCGTGCCCGTTGGCCGTGTCAAAACCACCGCAACATCTCCGTCGTCGCCGATGTGAGATGACAAACTAGCCCCCGTCCAGCTCTATAAATATGTCTGGAGCATCTCCTGGAAACTCTAAAGCTTCACCGGCCATCCATTTCTTCTCTATCCCTCTCTATCTCTCGATCTCTTCCACAACATCTCGCCGGAGTCGAGCACGAAGTCGGCAATGGAGGCCACCCCAGGGTCCAGGAGGTAGCTGAGCAGCACCGCCGTGTCTCAGAGAGCCTCCTGATAGAAGGAATCAAAGAGGGGAGCTTCCTATCGACGAAATCATCTCGATCCCTTCCGCTCGGGTTCGCCGCACCTCTGGACCCCTCTACTCCTTCCTGGCATCATCTGTAGCGCCGTTTAGCCACTTCGCCGGAGAGCACCACCGCAGTACCTCACGCCGGCGATGCTCCGGTGATCCCCTCACGAAACCATCACCACTAGTAGCCTCAGCGAGTCGAGGAGACTCCGAAAACCCTAGTTGCCCGTCCCGGGAGGCCATAAAACGGCGGCGCCGTCGTGCGCTGACCGTCGGCGTCAAGATGCCGGCGAGACCGCGTGGCCTTTGACTAGTATTCGTCCAGGTGGCGTCTGACCTGGCAATGACCCCACATGTCTGTGTCTGTGAGTATAAATCGAATCGGTACAAATAGTATTTCTGTTTAATTAAAAAATTAGTAAATAGCTGAAACTTTGCAAAAATAGATAAAATTCATTTTAGCTCAGAAAAATATAAATAATATATCAAAATGCTCACAAAAATAAACTCTATTCAAATAAAATATATAGTAAAAATGTGTGTCAAAATAAGAATCCACTTATTATTACCTTTATTAATTATGTCTTTTCATTTATTTAAAACACAATTTGAATTCAATAAATTAGTTAAGTATAAAAATTAAATAATAGCTGTCCAGAAAGTAAATAAAATGTTAGGATTAATTTTCTTAATAATCTTTTCATTAATTTAAATGTTAGTGGCAATTCAAAAACCCTAATTTGCAAACTAATGTTTTCTATTTTCTTTAAATAATAATAAAGCAAGAAAATATTAAAAAATAATATTATTTTGGTAACTCAAAGATTGTTTGCTTAATCATTTTTAGTTCACAAATTATTATTTTAAAACCTAGCAATAATTATAGAAACCTAGTTCCTAAGTTAAACCCTAAGTAGTATTTATCTTAATTATTAAATCATTTAAATTTAATAAAATGCTAAGTCCATTATTAATTTCACTTCAAAGTAGTTTATAACTTCAACTCCATTACCAATTATAATTTTGTAAATGATATCATAATTTAGAAACCCTAATACTACTATAAATAAGAACTTTGATCCCATTATTTTATGTGATCATCCCACATTAGAATCAACTCTAAAACCCTAGTTGTTTATCACATGTGATAATGTGAACCTCACATTTACATATTGAATCTTAATAAGAGACTAATGAATGCATGCTCATGATCTACTAAAATAAAACTAGGTACAATTCACATGAAATCATCATTTTATGTCGTTAGTTTTGAATAAACCTTATATAACCAACTAGTGCCACTTAGGAGAAAACCCTAGCTTGTTACCCACATATTAACACCATTGATCCTCATACTTAGTATCACACCATTGGAATCAACCTCAACCATCAAACCCCAGAAGAACCATGGAGATCAATCCTAATACCAATCTTATGTAGCAATTCACATCACGTGCTCCTATCCCACTAAACCCTATTTAGGAAATAAGAAACCACCTAACTTAGAAACCATGATAGAGTACTTAGTGAAACAAATGAGAAGTCAGAGTAAACCCTAGTAGCTAACCTATGGAACCACCTTGATAACCATCCTTTCATATGATGCTTATGAGAAACCATAGTAATAAACCTGCCAAAACTTGCTATATATAGACCCATTAAACATAAGAACCAACTAGTCCTTATTAGAAAACTAAATTAATTCAATAGTAAACCCTAGTAACACTTAGCTCCTATATGTAGTACTTCTTGTTCTTTATTAAACCTGTTCTTCAAAAGCTATTATTTTGAAGTGCAAATGTCAATCAAACCATAGAAGCCATAGTTCTTATTTGAAATACTTATTATTTCTTAATAAATATGTTCTTCAAAAGTTATTCTTTTGAAGTATAATATAAGTAATCACCAACCATGTCCTGTAGAATTTAAAACTGACAACTACTCTTAACTTGTTCTGCAACCACCATTCCTTTGTGTGTATGATTGTTATGATGCACTATATCACTTGTTTATGCTATAATATCACCAACCCTAATAAGAACCTTGTTTGAGAACCATCCTAAAAGTGCAACACACCCTAAAGAAATCTTTACAACTCATCCATCGTAAATCATCGAGGTTAGGTTACGCTCGGGACGATTGCATCTCATACTATGCATTATAGCATCTTCGCCAGTTCTTTAAACATTGTCCTTACCGGACAATGATGGTATTTAAGAATTTGGAGTTCTCACGTATCGAAACTTTTGCCTGCATAACCTTGCAGTCAAGAAAGGCAAGTTCATCGCTTGCTCATGTCATTTGATTATTTTTTATCAAACTATATGTAAAGTACTATACTTATCACTCTTGCATTGAAAAGAAAAGTATTATTTTACAATTATGAATATGACTATGTGGTGAGCAATGGAACCATGGTATGTGTTGATTGGTGGAGGTTCCATTGCAAGGGTACTATTCATCTAGGACTAAGTACCAATGATGTCCAGTGATTCTAGTGCAGTACATATCGCGTTAACCATAATATCTATAATGGCTCTAGGGAAGTCAGCAGTATCTTTTCCCTCTTGCATATCAACGGACTTAATGGAGCCTGGCTGGGTGTTGGGGATAACACTACAGTAGGTTGGGAAATCCTTTAAATCCCTATCCGTGTGGATGAGAGGCTCTATCGTCTATGAGGGATTGTCCATAGTACATCGGGGGTAAAGCCGTATGATCGGGAGATGTCTACCGGGGATGTATGGATGGAAAAAAGGGTGGGTATGCAACGTCGCGGAGAAGGTAGTGATTGGCTTGGATCTTACACCTGGCCTCACACCAAGGAAGTGTGGATGGGAAAGCCGATGCCTGATTGGCAACAAGGATAAGGTCTCTTATGGGAAAAGTAACGCACCTCTGTAGAGTGTATCAAATTTGTGGCTATCACTCCCTGTTCCGGGAAGGGAACTACGAACACGGCAGGAAAGGAACTCCATGAAGCTCTGTTCAACCTGTGAAAACTGACGGGCATAGTTTTCAGAATAAAATAAACCTTTTGAAGAAATATTTACGAAAACTTGCATTCGCCTAAGACTTTCTGATTTGTGGCTGTAGCTAGTGCATGATACACCTATTTCCTAATATGAACTTGCTGAGTACGCTCGTACTCATTCCCTCCCATTTGAACCCCTTCTTAGATCAAGGCACCTAAGGAGAAACTACCATGGAACTCGGAGACAAATGAGGCAACTGCAACAAGATGAAGAATCCAATCAAAGAAGTCAATGGAGTCAACTTTTGCATCAGTTAGAGTGGAAACTTAGACTAGTAATAGAAGAGAACTTTTTCCCAATCCTAGCACCTAAGTAGCCAGGATTTTATAGCAAGCCTAGTATCTCTAGAAATAGTGATAGCAATAAGATAGACTAGGAGTCATTCTTCTGGAGCTTTATTTGAAGTTTTACCTCACTGTAAAGTAGGAGGCTGTGTTGATCTTATGTAAACAGTTCGTGTGTACTTCTGTAGACATACCTTGGACTCGCATATGTTTCTGTTGTACCACTCTGAGGGATGTAATATGAGTGGAATGATGTTTCACTTGTGTTATGTCAACGACGTGCGTACTACACCATGCAGTGGTATGCTGTGTCACCACAAGGACGCTTCGCCGTCGTCGAGACTGCCTCGCCGAATGCCACGTCGCCGTGCCCAAAAGAGAAGCTCGTCATAGTGTCGCTGGAATGTCGAGAAGCCGTTGTTGATGGGGAACGCCTTTTTTCCACAACCCATGGTAACCACCCCCGCAGATCCCGATAGAGCCCGCGATCCTCCTTCAATTGACACGAGCGTCATGGACATGGAGGGAGAGAAGACGACCTAGGGGTAGCGCCCCACCACCCGTGTCATCGAAGCCCGCCCAGGCTTGGCCGGAGGCGGCTCCGGCGAAGACGGGACAAAGGGAAGAGCGGAGGGGGCGGCTGGTGTAGGTGTCGCCCCCACGAGGATGGCACCGTTTTTTCTCGTGCTTCCACATGGATTCTCTTCAACCTTTGAGTATAAATTAGATTCTCCGGAAAATGATCAACCATACCAACTTCAGTTTGACTCTAGAACCCCGCTTGTTGTTGTGAATAAATACCAACAACTCAGCGCATATATAATGACGATATCTTAGCAGCGCCACGTAGGATAAACGCGAAGGTGAAGGAAAGAGAAAATAAAAAAAATGTTTGTCTTGTCTTAATTAAGAGATAATCTCTTAGCACAATCTCTCACAACATGTTTATGATATCTGGTTAGTAGAGGTAAAACAAAAAAATAACCTATTATTATACGAGTATCATATTTTATTATCATGTCTAGATTAGGCGGGGAGTTAAGATAAGGGACCGCGCTGAGGATCCTCCGGAGGCACAGAACGACCGAGCCTCTGGATCGGTAACCGTTGATGCGTTTAATTAGGACCGTCCGATCTGGAGCTCCCCCTCCCTCTCTCCCGCTTATGCTTCATTGAAGCAACCTTCTGATTGCTCGCAGCAAGCTCACCACCCTGGACAGATCTCGGCGGAAGACGGCGATCGCGGCGCGGCGCGGCGGCGCGCCGGTAGCAATCGCCGGAGGACGCTGCAGCAATCGACGGCGGGAGGATGGCCCACCTACTCCGATCAATCCTCTTCCCCTCCGAAGGTGATCCAAATCACTCGGCCGCGCCACCATCGAAGGTGGCATCCTTCTCTCGCTTCAAACCATGGTCGTCCCCGACGATGTGAGGGTGCTCGAGCAAGCGCCGCAGAGGGTGATCTCGCCGCAAGGTTTTCGTCCTCGCTACAACAACCCCGAAGTAATTTTTACTCAGGATCCCGAGATTGAAGAACCTGCTCGCTTCGGTGAGTGATCCCGTCCGCAGTTAGTTGTTGCTAATGCCGCTAGGGTTTCGGATGGTTTCCTGTCCTCATGATGATTGACATGTTGTCCTAGTGCTTCCATGTAGCGTATGCTTTGTGTGGATGATTTTGTACACTATTGCAACTAATGTGACATTGCTTCATGTTTGTTTGCACGAGTAGCTGTTTTGGTAGCATATTCTTATACTAGGTAGCAGATGTGAATTGTTTCGAAAAAACAAGTGTTTCAATGATCAAAAGGTTAGCTGTGGTGTCATATTATTTTCTCACATTGTTTCATTGAAGCACAGTAGTTAATGCAAAACGATGTTCAACTAATTTTTGTTGTGCTGCCATACAACATAACTAAAAATTGTATCAACTAACCATAACTAAAAATGTTTGCAGAGGTTTGTTGTCGACAAAGCATTCTAGGAGGGTTTGATCTCAACCAGCAAGTATGAAGAAAATTGTGGTGTTGATGCTACGGTGAATGAAAATGCTGAGTTTGTACCGGAACCAGGAAGTTCTTCTTTTGTGCCGGGGCTAGAAAGTGCTACGTTTGTTCCGGGGCCGAAAGTGCTGCCGATGGGAATGCTCGTCGAAGAAGCAGCTGATGAGATATCTTCACAGCCGACTGTTCCTTATGTTGGCATGGAATTCGATGATCTAGAAGAAGCATATAAAGTGTACAATGACTATGCCTACAAAACAGGGTTTGGCATAAGAATAGGAAACACAAAATACAAGATATAGCATGCAATGTACCAAAGGATACAATACCGAACAGGGTGTTCGAGTGCGTCCATACTGGGAAACCATCTCGCTGCAACTCAAGGAAACCGAAACGTAAAAGATTCTGCCGCAAATATGATGGATAGTCCAGCTTGACATGAGCAACTTCACCGCGGAGAAACAATCAAAAAATAAAGGGCTGCAGATGGACCCGTCCGATACAAGGCAACGAAACAGATCGTTGCGCTACGATTGCAAAGCACATATGCATGTTGGCAAGCGAAACGGGCGTTGGACAAGTGACAGCTTCACAGAGGATCACACACACCCTATGGTGAAGCAACTAGGGCGACGGAGATATTACCGCTCACATAGGAAGGTGCCGGAAGAGGACTTTCGCTTGCTGCAAACCTTGCATAATCAAAACATTAGTACTCGCTCAGATTATGGGGTGCCTAGGAAATGTTCGTGGTGGTGACCTCGAGGACATTGGGTTATGTGAAGAGAGATGTTTCGAACATAAGAACAATGCTTCGTAATGATGTCTCGCCGCGAGACATGAGTCTGACAATTGAGTACTTTGAAAAAAGAAAAGCTGAAAGCCCGAGCTTCTTTTATGCAACACAACTGGATGAGAATAATGCTGTAAGGGCTCTGTTCGGGTGGACGGGAGAACTAGGTCGTTGTATCCAAAGTACAAGGACCGTGTCTTTTTTGACACTACCTTCGTACTAATAGATACAATATGCCTTTTGCGCCAATAGTCGGGATAAATAACCATACACACACAATTGTGTTGGGCCGTGCTTTGCTACCCGATGAAACATTTGAAACATTCAAGTGGGTTTTTGAAAGGTGGATGATGGCGATGAATCAAGTGGCTCCCGATCATATAATGACAGATCAAGATCAGCAAATTGGTAATGCAATATCCAAAGTTTTCCCTCACTCCATACACAGTATGTTGCTTCTACCATGTGGTGAACTTGGCGAGAAGGAAACTCGGTCCAAAATTAGTTGATGGGCACCCTTTTGCCGATGCTTTCTATTCCTCGCATATATGGGACAGATTCTCCCGAACAATTTGAGTACTCGCTGGAAGCACATGCCGCAAGTACACTCAATGTCCGAAAACAAACACCTACGAGAACATGTGGGACAAATCGAAAAAATGGGCACCTGTCTATTTCAGTGCACGCATTCTTCCCGTTTACATCTACAACTGGAAGATCCGAAGGGCTGAATTCATATTTCAAAAAGCTAGTTCGACCAAGTGAATCCGTGTGGAATTTTGTGCAGCAATATGAATTGTGCCGTAACTTGATGCTAGATCGTGAAGATAATGCAGGTTTCACCATGGAGACAACAGGGAGACCTCTTTGGGGAAGGTTAGATATATCCAACTTCCTCATGATGCAACTTTCGATTTGTTCATATATGCTTGCAGCAATGAAATGTAATAATATATATCTACAATATCTAATAGTTGTTTATGTTTGCAACTATCATTTTCTGCAGCTTGGAGCATTGAGGCACAATCTCAGAAATTCTACACCCCGTAAGTGTTTGAAAGGTTCCGGAAAATGATTTCGACATCAACAAGGTTTCATCCAATTCATGTTGAAGCAGTAAAAGTTGAGTTTCGATCTTATTCCAAACATTGGACTTGATGTTAAAACATATCGAGTTGAAGTTGATGCTGCGGAATCATCGTATAGTTGTGGTTGCAACACATTCGAGATGTGTGGTCTTTTATGCGCACACATCATCAGAGTGATGGTGCACCTAAATGTCCAAGAAATACCAAAGCAAGGTACTTGCTTCATCGCTGGTCCGCTGCGGCAACAACAACTCCACCGCACCCGGCGCAAACACAATCAGATTTGGGGTTCCTACAACCAACACACCGAAGTACAATGCACTCGTGCAGAAGATGAACAATCTTGCTTCGGATGCTTGCTACGCTGAAGATACATATGCAATTGTGTCAAGTATGGTTGATGAAGCAAGTAAAATTGTAACTAACATGAGGAGAGCTCGAAATGGAATGCAAGCAACAACGAAGAAGATATGCAGCCGTAACGAAGCATGAAGCGAGTCATCGTGGTAATGAAGCACAACAGAAAGCAGCAGTAGATGAAGCACAAGGAAGTGGCAACCTGCGAAACCCACCCAGGAACAAACCTAAAGGACGTCCAAAAGAAACAGAAAAGCGACATAAGCCTTTGATCGAGCTAAGAGAAGAAGCAAACAAAAAAAGACGAAGAAGGCGAGTGAACCCAAGACCAAGAAGGAACCTGCAATGAAGAGGAAGGCAAGGGTGAAAAAATGTCCCTATTGCAATGAAGAAGGTCATACGATACAAGAATGCACATGGATGAAACTTGCAGGACAAGCTGACGAAGCAAGGGCTGCAGGCGTTGAGTTGAGGTTATAGATGCTGCGATAATGTTAACTACAGAAATGTAGTCAGGTTGATATTATTAGTACATACTTGAAAAATTATTGTAAGAAACACATCTATAGGTTTACACAAAAACTGCAATGCACATCAGATTTGTTTGTTGTTCCAGTATGAAATATCTTATTTTGGAGCAACCTGTGGTACCATGTAAAGAATTCATACATATGCTTTGAAGGATAAGTGTACCAGACCCTTTACTTTGGTTGAAGCATTAGGTAAATGTATTAGAAGCAGTAATTCTGGTGGTATGAAGCACATAGAAAGTGTGTTTGCAGCAAGATATTTGTCAAAAAGAAATGCCGGGTATTTCTTGGTAGACGATGTTTTAGCATGAGTGTAGCAAAGGAGATTAGTAGCATATAATTGCATTCTTCTGGCATAATTGCATGGACCTCCTATTTGAATCAACAAAAATTAGTGCTCACACATGCTTTTGAAAAGCAACAGAAATTGTAATTTGTAGCTGATCAGCTATGCTTTTGAAGCAACAAGAATTATCATTTGAAGCTTGTCAGGTATGCTTTTGAAGCAACAGAAAATGACTTATGTAGCTGATCAGGTATGCTTTTGAAGCAACAGAACATGACTTATGTAGCTGATCAGGTATGCTTTTGAAGCAAGAAAACATGTCTTATGTAGCTGATCAGGTATGCTTTTGAAGCAACAGAAATTGTAATTTGTAGCTGATCAGCTATGCTTTTGAAGCAACAAGAATTATCATTTGAAGCTTGTAAGGTATGCTTTTGAAGCAGCAGTATATAACTATTAGTGCTCAGATCTTGCTGCACACAAATGAGTAACATAGTGAAAAACATAGATCTTGATATATATTGCGAAATATGCATTGTTTCCTCATATTGCATTAACATATGCGTCGAAGACAAGGCTTTGTAGTGCACATATAAACGGAGAAATCTAAATGAAGCATCCATCCATTTACATAGCGAAGATCAAAGTTTACATCCGCCCGACAAAAGGACTCCAGAACAACGATCAAACTATAGTAACTCTGCCACAAAAAGACTAGTACTATCAAACTACAGAAACTCCTACTTGGATCGCAACTCAGCATCCATAAGCTTCTCAACGTACTCTGCGTTGTCTCTATTGTTGATCGGACTTGATGCTATGTACTTGCGAAAATCTGGAATGACCTTGTCATCAAACTCTGCCACCACCTTCCCCGTGAAATGGTCCATGTACGTGAAGACAGAAGAATCCACAATCAAACCTCGTAGCATGAAAAAAAAACATGGAAGCAATTAGTGTGTGAGTTGTATGTTTGGGTAACAATTTGGATTTTGCAAAAAAGGCTCTGAAAACAACGAAACTTATGTTGTCTTCTGTTGTGGATGGTCGGTGTAGACAAGTTGTAAACGGACCAATCAATCTTTGCTACACCCGACTCATTGACAAGCCTCCTGAAGTTTGTGAACTATGAAGTAACAAAACCAAGTGTAGTTAGTCATTGATTTTTAATACACATATGCTACATGAACTATTTGTATCACTAACCAGATTATTTGCAGCTTCTTGCAACTTGTTGGTACCATCAGCTTTAAGCAATGAATCAAAAATGTGGTACTGCTTGTGCACAAGATTGACAGAACACACAATCCAGTGGTAGTCTTTGACAACAGGAAAATACAAATTGCAGAACACCATTGAAACAAATTAAGAACCTTCTGAAGTCTACCATAAATGAGATGCAACAGGAAAAACAAGTTACAAAAATAAAAAAGCTCACGAGGTCATCTTTTAGCATTTTTGACTTGCTGACTTCGGACTTGAAATCTTTCATGCATTCTTTTGGATTGAATGTTGCTGGATCGACAATTAGCTTAGACTGAAAAATTCATGACTGTCTTGTTAGATGCTGGATTGAATGTTGCTGGAACAATGTTTGAAAAGTTAAGTCGTGGAAGTACTAACCACCATATGCTGCGAGAATGCATACTTTTTCTTCGCTCGGTTGCTTTTCGCGGCCAATAATGTTGATTCACGGTTGAACTTCTCAGTCCACACATCCATTACTTGGCTATCTAGTGGCATTCGAGGCTTGAGAGAAGCTACAAAGCTTCTGTATGTGCAAAAGGAGCGTCCAATCTGAACAAAAGCTTTGCTGCGAAGAAGCATATATAAAAACATAAAAAGCCAGTTACATGCTTAGAAGCAAAAAGTTTCATGTAATGAAGCAATACATTTATAATATTGAAACTCCTAAATTGAACCAAAGAAGCACATTGTAGTATCAATTGAAGCAACATCCATTTAATAAAGAAACATACTGTTTTAAAAAAAAGCAAAAAATAACAAAAAATGTGAACTCACGGCATATCTTTCTTCGGCTGCCTCTTTAATTTCCGACCATGTATGACAAATTTGTCGTACGTATGAATTGTATCTTGAGAGACCCGAATCTTCTTCATTTTAGGATGTGAAAGCTCATCCTTTGCTGCTCTCTTTGCTCTATTCCTCTTATCAACTGTATCTACCCCAGTAGTAGCATCTTTCTCAACAGAATCCATAATGACATCTGCAGAGGTAGAAGAAAAACAAGGAAAAAAGAGGGTGTGTCAACCAAATGCCGCAAAACATACAAAAGACTATAAAACGTTGAAACAGACAGTGCACCTGCACTCTTGGGGCCAATTGGTGTCTTTGGCTCACCCAAAACAGCAGCTTCAACAATGATGAAATTTTGAACGGTTGAATCATTCTCGCTTGCTGCAAAAAAAACAAAAACACAAAAAAGTCATGCAGTCATGGAACCCAAGAAATGTTCACAAAAAGATATACAAAAAACACATACTTGTAACAGGTGGAATCTTCAGAACAGCCGCAGCAGGCAGGTTATCCACATCAGACTCTTTACCGTGATTCTCCGGAGGATACACAGCAGTTGCAGCGGGTGGTATCTTCAGAACATCTGCAACAACTGGATTCTCCACAGCAGGCGGAGCAAGTGCCTTATTCTCCACAGCAGCCGCAGCAGTTGGATTCTCCACGGCAGCCACATCAGGTGCATTTCCCACGGCAGCCACAACATGTACCATCTCCACATCAGCTCCTGCAGGTGGTGCCTCCAGAACAGTCGCAACAGTTGGATTATCCAGAACAGCCTCACCGGATGGTTTCTTCGTAACAGTTGCAGGAGGTGGATTAACCACATCAGCTGAACAAGATGTTTTTTCGACAGACAGTGGCTTCTCCAACTCAGGCACAGGAACTGGACACATATCAGAAGATGCAGCAGTATCAGCAGTTGATCTAAGACTTGTTCTGTCTGGGATTGCATTGAAGAACTCCCATTCTTCGGAACCTTGAGGAAACAAATCCATTGAAGGAGGATCCGGAGCACGGTTCCAGGATTCTGCAGATACACCCTCTGGTATACTAGAACGAAACGGAGATCTCACCGGACTATCAACGAGTTGAACTCACCAGATGTACCCTTGTTTAAACGAAGCATCAACAATTATTGCGAGTCGTGGAACATCTGGTATGCCGCTGCGAGCATGAACCTCCGGAAAATCTTCCATTGCATCAGTCTGTAAGTCAACATCTTCTTCAGTTTCATCACCGCTGTTGTCATCTCCGCTTGTTGTGATCTCCTTCATCCATTGTATTTTGTCCATCCTTTGCAGCATCCTCGTTCTTCCGTAGATACATTGGGATTTGTGCTTTGCTCACCATTTGCTTCGATGGAAACACAATACTTGGACCATTGCCTTCTTGGATAAGAGCATCAACGTCAACCAATAGAGCGGACATACGCCGAGAATACATGCGTTTCAGCACAACACCAAGGTTCTTCATAGTTGCTTCGACCTCGACGAAGCATAAATAGCCTTATGCTTATCATACAGGTGCTTGTAACGAGCTGGAATCTACAAAAGAAATAGCAAAATTTGATTATTACTGAAGCAAAAATAGGTTGCAGCAAATGTAGAATGAAGAATACTGATAAAACCAGCATGAACTAAGCAGCAGCAAAAAGCAAAGGTTAATAAAGCAAACCTATAATAGTAAGGCAGCATTAAAAAACATGCTAAGATATAAAATGCTAAGGTACAAAATTTAAAAGATAGCAACATTTAATAATATGTAATGAAGCTTTCAATTGGACCTAAAGAGACAAGTGGAAATCATCATTGAAGCACTTATATAAGCCTACAAGCAAAAACATAAAAAAAGCAATTGCTTATATTGAAAAAGTAGGAGCTTTCAATTGAAGCCAATGAAGCAAAACTATAACAGTATGGCAGCAATTTAAAAAGTCTAAGGTAGCAACCTGAAAAATTATCAGATAAAAACCTTTTGAAAAAGTAGTCTAATGCAGGAAACAAATTTTGATATATTGGTTACCTCCAATTCCTGGCTGTTTGGAAAACCAGGAATAAGCCATTCATTCAGTGATGCCGATGGGTTAACTTCGACATCTTCACCAGTTTCACCGGCTCACCAGCTTCGAGCGGTTGAACAGTTTGAGCATATGGAGTACTTGAGAACGGAAGAAACTGCAAAAACATCAGAAGCCAAAAGAAAAATAATTATTGAACATGTATTACATATAAGAAGGATGCACAAAATAGCCAACAACTGATAACAAGAATACAGACTTACAGGTCTCCTTGCAAAGATAGTACTGTTGAATAGCTTTTTCTTGTCAATATCGATAGCAACTACAAACTCGAAATCCTTGCTCTTTACATGACACATTCTAGGCAAGTGAGTAGTCAATGACATACTCATTTGGAGGAAATTGCAAGTGATCCATATAAACAATCTCGCATGAAGCACATTATTTAAGCACATTGGTAGAAAAGGAAGCATGTGAAATCAGGAAAAAACAATGAAGAAAACATGGAAGAAAAACAACATACCCCAAGGAATGGCAAAGGACCACTTATCCGAAATCACCACCCACGACACTCGATGCCCGTAGCTTTGCCTTCTTCTCCTGGATTTTCTTAACATGCAACATACATTCATCCAATATGTGCTGATCCCAAGCTAGCTCCACCGAGGAGAAAGGGTCGGCAAGACATCCAAGATAGTCCATAGACAACATATTACCGAGTGCTCGGGTTAAGAACCGTTGCGAGCACAAGAAGATCCCAGCTCCTAACTATGGTTTCCTCATCTTTAATGTCACATTCCAGTAACACCTACAAAAATTAAAAAAAGCATGAGTAAAAAATGCAAAACAAAAAAATAGGAACAGAAAGCAAAAATGTCATAGTACGTAAGCACCCAACGACGGGTAAAAAGATCATTGGTATGAAAAAATAAGCTCGCTGCGAGATAACTAATGAAGCATGTACTTGCTATCTAAAGATACAAAAATAAAGTAATATTGCAGCACAAAACACAAAGTATTGAGAGCATCGGGAATAGACAAAACACAAAGTATTTTGAAGCACAAACAAAGCAAGTACCTTCTCGGCATTTTTTATGGGCGGCCTTGGGTTACCTCGCTTATAAACATCACGCAACTGGCATGGAACACTCCTGTTAATCAAGTCAACAGCCCTGTTACCTGATGGTACATTAAACACCTTCCTGACCATGTCTGTAGTGAACACAATTCTCTTCCCATGATAACAGAACTCACGCAGCTTCGTATGTGTCACAATAAAATCAAGAAGACGATTTGGCACAGTGAATGGAGCAACACTGAGCATGCTCTTAAATGCACTCCTCTTTGCAATAACATCCCGCTTGTCCTCAGGGAGTTTCTTATCAATGAACAGGCGCAAACGCTTTGCTCCAAAACGATCCTTCAAGTTATAGACGGGATCCACCTCCATCATTTAAACCTATAACCAAATACAATGAGCAGCCACATAGATACATGAGAAAAATGGAACCTACTAATTGTAACATACATTGCTCGGCAAACCTATAAATGCATCATACCAAAGCAAAATGGTTGCTACATACCACTGGATAATATGCTGACATTAACATACATAAAAACATGCCAAAATATGAAGCTACATTGAAGCAAAAACACAGACATTATTAGCCTGCCAGACGAGATACATCAGATGGATCCACTACATTGAAGCATAATAACCACGAGTCGAGCACCACGAGCACCACGAAAAACAAAAAACACTAGAACACGCTACAGCACGCTAGAAGCAAAACTACCTGGAAAGGAACTCACCACGAGTCGAGCAGCACCAGATGAGCTAGATCTCCCGTCAAAACGCGGTGGAAAATTCCCCGTTGGCGGCGGATTAGACGGCGACGCTACGGCAAAAATCACGGAGGATTAGACGGCGGCGCTACGGCCGACAATCACGGCGAATTAGACGGCGGCGGTACAGCGAGAATCACGGCGAATTAGAACGGCGGCGCTACAGCTAGATCTTCAGGGGGAGCTAGATCTTCAGGGGAAGCAAAGGTAGAGAGGGGAGAAGGTGCGGAAACTCACGCCGACAACGAGGATCGACGGCGCCCTCCTTTATCGGCAGCAGCTCGCCGGCGGCGGGCGGAAATCGCCCCGCCGTCGCCTCCTCCAACGACGCCCGCGGTTGGCTGGTGCGAAATGGACAGGGTCGGTGCGGCACGGGGCGTTGCAGCATTAAACTCAGGGGCAATCTGGTCCGAAATTGAGGGCGACGTGGCACAACCACAACCGCGCATCAACAGACGATCGACGGCGCACGATCCGGAGGCCGCGACGCGACTAGCCTCCGAAGGAAACGGAGCATTTTCCTAAGATAAGATAGGTCTGAACTCGGGCGAGAGAAACAACAACACATTCTCCTCGTTCGGTACGGGTCAGCCCGCCCATTTTACGCGAGTGCTCCAGTACAGTAGAGGCCCCCAACGGCAATATTCTCCCAGCGCACTTTGGTACGCTCTCCTCTATCTCTCTCCACAGAAAACAAACAAGAAATCCCTATGTTTTACTGTTTCAGTTATTGCCGTGTGCAATCGATTCATATTTTCCTCACCGAGACACTTGAATCTGTCTGGTTAGCTGCGGATTTGATTCCATTCCCCCCCCCCCCCCCCCCGGGATTTCGGGATATTTCGACCTCTTCGTGTGTGCGTGGGTGAATTGCATTTTTTTCTCCCTTTTCAAAAGGATGAATCTCGGGTTTTCTTATGTGCTTATGAAAGCAGTATCTGTTCCTAAACTCGGACTTCGGTATGGTTCTTCTAAAAGCAAAACCCCAGATTTAGGGTTCTTGCTCCCTTTCCCCTTTTAGAAAGAGTTCATCTTGTTACCAACAAAAAAAAATCTTGCCTTTTCGCTCCTTGCTCCTTTTCCGCTGCACAAGGAAGTCTTAATCTTTGAACGAACAGTAAGATTATTTTGATTCTGTTCTTCTAAGGATGTGGAAAGTACTTTTTTGAGAATGCCCTCCATAGAACTCCTGAACCTCTTTTTTTTTCAACTACGATCCAGCTTTCTGCAATACTTTGCGTGATCTTGCTCAGTCCTTCATTGACCCGAGTTTTCCCTTTTGCAGATCTGTTTTGGAGCCACTGCTGCAGCCAACAAGTTGGTGCTGGTTCTCCATTTTCTGAGGTCTTTCTCTTACCAGCTCCATGCCCACATTCCCCACCACTTTTGCTGCTGTGTGTGATTGCCTTGGTGCTGATTGTTGTATTGTAGTCTTACTTACAACTGAATGCCATGGAAATGCTCTGCCCCTGGGATTTGCATTGAGGGTCACATCCTTGCTTGTAGCCCTAGTAACATATATCTCTATTGTCCAAAATTAGATCTATACCATTAAAAGATCCCATCTTTAGAAAAATACCACTGAAAAATTGTGCTTTAGAAAAGTACCATTCAAAGCTAGCTCCGTTATTGATTTCTACCACTGCCGTGATCTTCACGTGAACTGGTCCTTTAAACAAACCGATCAACACTTGAGCACCCATTCAAGGGCAGCATTTGGGCTGCACTTCAATCGCACTCTCCACCAGCAATTCACTTGCTTCTCAAGCAGCATTATGGTAGCATACAACAGGATATCTGAAACAAATTTAAGATGATCTGCTCAGCATGCTGCGCGACGGCCATTTGTAGTATGAAGAACTTCCGATTGATGGACGTAGTACGTGTGCGCTGCGCTATTGGGGTCCTGGCCGAACGCTCATTTATCTGAGCATCATGCTCATGACGAGGAGGAAGCAGAGCCCTGCAGTAGCGTTCTGGCAGCGTCCTCCGCCGCATCATCGTCAGTGAACCCGTCCTGACCGCACTCCGCCGAACAGCGCCGCAAGGTAGCTGTCCACGTCGAGACAGTCTTGCAGGTAGCGCATGAAAGCTAGCTTTGGCGTCGTCATGGAGGAGCATTCGTCGGAGGATAGCCGCCGCCGCCGGGAGGGACGCTGCGGGGGAGGCGCGCCGCCGGGTGGTCTCCGTCGCCGTCGGCCTCGAATGGTGGAGTGCGTGTGCTGTGGGTGGGGCGTGCGCCTGGCTGGGTGCGTTGTGTTCTGGTCTGAATCTGATCGATTGGCCTGACTTAACCTCCAATTTCACGGCAATGGTAGAAAACACTGACGGAGCTAACTTTCAATGCTATTTTTCTAAATCACAATCTTTCGGTGGTATTTTTCTAAAGATGGGATCTTTTAATGGTATGGATCTAATTTTCCCTTTTTGAGAATGCCCTCCATAGAACTCCTGAACCTCTTTTTTTTTCAACTACGATCCAGCTTTCTGCAATACTTTGCGTGATCTTGCTCAGTCCTTCATTGACCCGAGTTTTCCCTTTTGCAGATCTGTTTTGGAGCCACTGCTGCAGCCAACAAGTTGGTGCTGGTTCTCCGTTTTCTGAGGTCTTTCTCTTACCAGCTCCATGCCCACATTCCCCACCACTTTTGCTGCTGTGTGTGATTGCCTTGGTGCTGATTGTTGTATTGTAGTCTTACTTACAACTGAATGCCATGGAAATGCTCTGCCCCTGGGATTTGCATTGAGGGTCACATCCTTGCTTGTAGCCGTAGTAACATATATCTCTATTGTTTTTGTACGGGTTATTTTTTCCTCTGGCATTGCTTTGATATAGGTTGATATCTTAGCTATTTTTTTGTCAGCATTCTATATCTCGAAGAGGTAAAATAAAGAAGCACACACTGTTATCCTTATCCCTGTTCTCCTACTAGGTAAAATGTGCAAGTTCTAGGTAGCCATGTCTTCAGATTTCGGTCCTTCCTTTTAGATTATCAGATGGCATTCATAATATTTCTATAATAGTTTTGGGCAATGAAGATAATGTTGAATTTCCAGCTTGGATGGGTTTTTGTTTCGTTGAATTCGCATAAGTTGTTACTCTCTATTTAAAAATAGAGGACATATATGGGTGTTCTTAGCATGTTGTTCACTATCTCTCAAATCAGTTTAGTGCATTTCTTAGGCTAGAGACAACATGCAGAATGACTAATTTTGAGAGTACATTCACTTTACACTTGATTAATATTTAATTTCCTAGCATGTTATTCTCTAGCAATATTTAATTTCTTTTTACCTTTCAATGATGCAAAAAAAAGGGGCGAGGAAACTATTTCCTTTTTTATGAATCAAAAAATAAAAGCACTCACAAGAATATTTTATCCTTAGGGTAACCAATCTGTAATTTTTATGCTCAAGATCATTATCCATTGGTATCCTTAGGGTAATCAATCGGTAATTTTTATGCTCAAGATCATCATCCATTGGTATCAACGAGTTGCTATTATAGCACAACATAAACTCATATAAATGGAATTTTTTAAGTGCATATAAAATAAAACAGAACCGGTATGTGCTCATTGAATTTCCTTAGTGGAATAATGCAGCTTAAGTTCAAGGGACAGTAAAGATTGTATACTGACTTCTGAATTCCATCCCCTGATCCTGATTTTGGTCATGTTGAGGAATCCCTTTTTTACTAATGTGGGGCAGCTGTTTCCCACTATATTTGATGGATAGAAACCCAAATGGATTTATATTTTGATATTTTTTATCTTGACTTCGCAGTCTATATGGCTGAGACTGGGGATGGAAGTCGTTTGCCATCACCCCTTGATGTGCTGACTTCAGATGTTCACTCCAGGCTGGAGTTCCACAAGTATGCCTACATTGACTGTGTTGGCATAAAAAATGCGCTTGATTGTGTCATCGAAGAAAAGGTAAAGCTCCAGCAAGAACAAAATGGTAAGTACTGTTTTGTGTCCTTCACACTAATAATTTCTGATTAGGTCATAAATGTGTCATCTTTATTTATTACTTCATAAGAATGTCAGAGACATAATTTAAAATTGTTAGTTCCTAAGAAGATCATGCCACCGAAGATGAATTATGGTGGCATAACAAAATAAGATAATCTGAAAAGCAAGATTTCACTTCTTCTAAGCTACACAAATTAATAGAGATGTTCTAATTAACACACTTTCTTTTTATCAGTCAAGCCTAGATATAAGCCTGGCAGAATAGCCTTAACTGTGTTCTATCCATTTTGGTATTTTGACCAGCGATTGTCCAACTGGCTGCTGAGAAGGACGGTCTCACTAAAAAGAATGAAGAGCTGGTAGCCGAGA
Source organism: Lolium rigidum (assembly GCF_022539505.1). Classification (NCBI taxonomy): domain Eukaryota; kingdom Viridiplantae; phylum Streptophyta; class Magnoliopsida; order Poales; family Poaceae; genus Lolium; species Lolium rigidum. The sequence goes on along the minus strand of NC_061512.1, from coordinate 53,970,446 downwards.
TTGAATCTCTGAAGGAAAAGCTCCAAGCAAATGAATCTAGCAATCTACTGCAGGGAAGTGGTTTTCAGCAGAGCCAGTCTGGAAGGGTAAGTAGTGTTTCTGTGGAGCAATTGTAAAACCAATGTCGAATACTAATCTTTGCTGCTTTGAACGAATGTAATGACGTGAATAGTTTGATGCATGGATGCTGGAGCCTTTGGAAAACAGTTCTGCTTACTTAATTCACTTTAAAGTTTGACCTATTTGCAAATCCACCGTTGTTCAGATTGTGGTGTGCAGTTAATACTTTAATGAATCCTAATTGGTGTGTATGGAGTATGGACTTTTGAATCTGTTCTTCATTGTATTAGCACAGTTGATCTTAGTAGTGTGCCGTTGTGCCCCTGGAATATTTGTATTTCAATGAGTCATTCACTGCTAAACTATTATAATGATAAGTTGCATGGAATCAGTAGATTACTAGATTATCTTATAGACTTACCAAAGTTCAAAATTTCCCTTTCTGTGTTTTCAATGCATCATATGCACTGATGAATCTGTATGCACCCAAAATTTCTAAGCCAACTCCGCATTTTTTGTTTGTAAAGAGGAATTTTCTATTTATTTTGTAAATTCACGTGTCAGCTGCTTACCTTAAATCTTGACCATTGCTTTTGCCACCTTGATAGCAGGCACAAACAGGATCAATGCAGAAACGGAAGCGGCAATCTGGAGATGAAAATGCTGATGAGCATGAGCTTATGGAAGATCTTTCCGGTATGGACAATCCTGATCAAGGTTTAAGTACTGAGCATGAGGGTGCTAGAAGGGAAATTTCTGATATCCACTCGATGCTGATCAAGGTTCAGTTGCTTTCTGTTGTCATTACATACAGACTACAGTAAACATTCCCATCACAATGAAATTATATATAAAAGAAGCTGACACTATAACTTGGTACTCCAGGGGTTTATTGACATTAGTAATACTGGAGGAAGGAATATCGCGATAAAGTACATAGGGCAATTGGACGACAGGCCATTCCTGCGAGCATGCCTTAAGAAGCTGCCTCACAATGAAGCACAGAAAAAATCGTCTGAGTTGTACCACTATTGGCAGGAGCAGATCATGAACCCAGAGTGGAATCCCTTCAAGACTGTCACAGTTGAAGGTATCACTAAGGTAGTTACACCAACTTGTCTTCATCTCCAAGTTCTTGACAGATCATAGATTGTTCTATCTGTTGTTGGAGATGATAGATTCTGAGCGTACGCTGCTACTTGATCATGTGATTAGGAGATTGTTGATGTCAGTGATGACAAGCTGCAAGAGCTATGTGCTGCATGGGATGAAGAGGTGTGCAAGGCTGTGGTGAATTGTTTGACCGAAATTCATGAAAGCGGCAAGCTGAGGGATAGAACCATTGTACCTGAGCTCTGGAATTTCAAGGGCAAGAGGAAGGCCACTATCAGTGAGAGCGTTGAGTACATTTGTAGCCAAGTGAAGCGTCTGAATGACACGAAAAACAGGAGGACTCGCAGGTATGGCGGCATAAGTTTTAACACGTCGCAAATTCTTCTGCCTCTTAAATATTGTTTGCTGTGATTAGACTCATGTTTTCAGTAGGTTACAACAGAAACAACAGTCCTGATTCTATAAATCTATAATCAGCTAAGGAAAACAAGTATTCTATTGTTACATGCATTTAAATGGCTTTCTTAAAAATACTCTTTGGGATCTATGCAGGGCAAGGTGACTCGGATGTACTGGTGCAAGAATATGATGGCACAGGTAACCTATACTACGACGACAATATTATGAGTTCCTAGATCTTAAAAATGAAACTCAACTGACATTTATATTGCATTTTGAGAAATCTAAGGTTTTCCCAGACTAATTTGAACCATCCATTTTTATGTGATCCGAAAGTAATTTGTACTATTACCTCTTCGTAGACAAGAGACTATGCATGGCTATATAGGGTTCTATAGACTTCACACCAATTAAATGGCTAAGTGATGCTTTTCCATCTCCATATCTGCCTGGCCTAGAGGTGCAAGGCACACGTACACATGGATGTTTTTCTTTTTCTTTACTGGGATTTGAATATTGCATTGATTAATACATTTGTACAAGGAGTTTGGATGAAAAAAAGTTGGAAAAAAAGGTAATGCTAAATGGAATGAATAGAAGTTATTGTCCTCACAGCATTATGCAGTATTTTGCCAATAGATTTTGTCTTGTCTACTCGATCTTCACATTGTTTCTTCCACTTGTGCAGTGATTAGGTAGAACCCGTGGGAGTATTAGCTAACTTATTGGTGTGGAACTGATGACCGGAGAACCTGATATTGCCGATGGATGAAACTTATGATTTGTGTGTTATTTATGTGTTTTGATACCATTTATAACTTCTTGTGTCGAGTGGCGGGATTAATCTTTTTGTTCAGCTGTTCTACTCTGCACATTTCAGAGCAATGTTTTGGTAGTCTGACTCCATCAGCACTTCTGCATGTCTAGTTTACTGTCAACTCTTAAGTTTGATATTTAACGTGCAAAACAGTTCTATGAATGACTTAATATTTAAAGTAGCATATTTCTGCATTTCGCACACAGATGTGCATTTTCTGTGTTGTGGTTTTTTAACCTGCTACGTAAATAATTATGATTTTATCCCTCCATTTGTGTGTGCGCGGGATTTTTCCCTGGCTATTAGATATGCATTTCATCTTTCTTATCTATATCTATACCCCTATATAATGTGCTAGTTTTGAATTGGGCCTAAAGCATCAATTTCAGCCGTTGCTATCCTAAATGTAACGGCTGAAAACAACTGGATTCGCCATAAACAGTAAATCGCAGATTTTTTTTTGTTGAGCATAATCCCCTTCTTTATTCAACCTTCAGAGGTTACAGGGATGTTTACACCCTCAGGTGGATCTAAAAACCAGACTAAACGACCAAACTCACTATGAACCGCAAACCTTGCTAGATGATGAGCATCTCCAACATTTTAGAAGTGTCTTGTTTTGATACGCAAGATCCTGATCTATTCCCTCCCTCCACCCTCCCCCTCGACCCCCTCCCTAGGGTTAGGCTCCCGCGCCGCCGCCCCCAGGCGTGCCCCCTCCCTCCACCCTCCCCCTCGCCGCTGCCGGAGGACCCGCCGGGCAAAGCCTTGGTGGCGACGGTGGCGGCGGGGGCCTCTCCCCCGGGCGGCGGCTCCCCTTCCTCGCGGCGGCGGCGTTCTTCGGTGGGGATTCGGCGGCGGTGAGGTGGCGCGGCCCTCCCCGGCGAGTTCGGCGCCTCGGTGCTGACGAGGGGATCAGCCCCCTCCGGTGGGGCGGCCCTGCGGCGGCGCCGGCAGCCTCGGGTCCGTCGGTGGCCATGGCCATGGGCGGGGCTGCGGGGCGAGGCGGTTGCTTGCGGCGGCGTGGCGGCGCTAGCCGCTGGCTGCCGGGCGCCATGGTGGTGTCGCGGTTGCGAGCTAGTTGGCCGAGGCCCCGGCGTCGGATGCGGGATTGGGTCCCCGATCTGGCCGGCGGCTGTTGCCGGTGGTGGGCACAACCCTTGCCACTGTCGATGTTCCTCTTCTCCGGGTGGTGGTGGCTAAAGCCGGCGGCTTTCATCCGCATCCCCTATCTTCTCCAGCTGCATCGGGGTTGCGGTGTATGGCCGGGCGAAAGTCCTGCTCGGCGGTGGCCGATGCTGATCACGGCGACGCCTGCGGGCGCCGTTACCTTGCTGAAGGCGTGGTCGTGGCCTTCACTGTGCCTTTCTTTACCTCTGATGCCAGGGGAAACCCTAGGTCCGGTTCACCGGACCAGGCGGCGGCGGCGCCAAGGTGTCGTTATCTTCTTGAAGACGTCGTCCAGGCCATCGAGGAGGGACCGATGCGGCTTTCAGAGTTTGGGGTTGGTGATGTGCTGCAAGTGGTGGCCGCGGCCCAAGGCTTGCGCTTCCGGGGCGCAATATACAACATGGCAGATGCTCCGTTCGATGTCTTCCCCAAGTCCGTCAAGACCCCGCCTTCTTCTCGCTGACCCCTCTTAGCGCATGAGGAGAGGTACGTTGGTCTGGGTTGCCTTGGAGCCGAGATCGAGTCGGTGTTGTCTTGCTTGGTTCGTGACGCGGTCCTGAAGCCTTGTGCTCCTCTTCTCGCCATTCGTGGCAGAATGTTGGGCAAGAAGAGTCGTTTATCATCGGGTGTGTTCAGGGTTTGTTGCTTGCCGCTTGGCGTTGTATCGTGGTGTAGCGTTGTATCGTGGAGTGGAGTTGTACCAGCCGTCTTGGCCTTTCTTCTATGCGACTGATACACCTTCGAGGGTGTATTCTCGAAAAAAAAGAAGTGTCTTGTTTAGTCCTACCCTCCTTGTCCTGAAAAGGTGTTCAAACGTCCGCGAGATGCCTTGGGCCTTTCTTTCTTCTGCTAACTGTTTCTGTTACCGCACTGGGCCTCGGGCCTTTCTTCTTTTAGCATCAGATGTTAATTGGTGGTGGGCCACACCAGGCTGAGCGGCTTAGAAATTACCATTTTATTTTCCTGGAACTAGCTATCAATTAATGTACTGTATCCCTCTAAAAATTGATGTTAAGAAGCAACCACTTAACCTTTTTGTTACGGAGGAAGCAAGCACTTAATCACCATATCTTAAAATCTAGCAGGTCTGATAGGAGACGAAAAAAAGAAGTGTCAGACCATTGTGGCTTAACATTTTATTGTTAAATTCATTTTGATCTATAAAATAGTTCTGTGAAAGCTGCAGCTCATGTGAGGAATTTTGGGTAATTAAAAATTAGCTAGATGCTGCAACCAGTTTCATCGCCTAGATTGAAGTTCTGATGGCATCATTAACTTTTGAAATAATCTTTTGGCCGCCCTATGTCGATGCCGGAACCATTAGTTGATAAGACCATTTTAGCTCTCGAGCCCAAGTGCTCACTACGAATTAACAAATCGAAAATTATTTTTACAATTTTATAATATCATGAAACAAAATTCTAAAAGTACCTAAGCATGTATCCCACAAACGTGTAAAATCTCAATTCATAATGTTTTATATATTCTGATCTACAAAAACAAAATCTGTTTTTTTTTAAGATTTGAAATCACTATATAGTTCTACACTTTTATCATTTTTGTGTGGCCCAAAATATCATTATTTCAAACTGATATTCTGTGCAATACTTTTTGGCTATACATCCAGATTTTTTTGTCAGATTATTTTGATAGTTAGAAATGTGGGTTTTTTTAAGAAGGGATCACCGGTGCCTATATGCACCAAATTTCCACTCATTTGATTTATAAAATATAGTAGATGTATATATTTATCTTATTTGCAGTCGCCATCAACCACCACGTGCATAGCATGTACCTTGTGCTCGTATTCTAAAATGAGAGTGCTATGTTTCCGAAATAAAAAAATGTTTTCTATTCAAGCACAAGAAAGTTCTCTCAAGCTCATCGGTCAAACATTGGACTGCATATAATTAAAGTACCAGATGTTCTAATTAGGAAATATATTACAATAATAAAATCTATCAAACAGATATTTGCATTTGTTGGCCATCAGAAAATCTCAATAACATTCTGTTCGTTGAAATTTGCATTTCGTACAGATAATTCAAGATCTCTACTTCAGCCTCTTATTTGGATCATGTGCATTTTAGCTTTCTTTCTATTTCTAGTTCTTGACTCCTCTCAAACTAGTATTTTTGAGGGCTTGCTCGTTCACACGGGGATTGAATATTCAGTCTCAAATGGTTCTACTTCTAGGTTTTTTTACTCCACTTTCAATCTTCTAGAAGTGAGGCAAGAAGAAGGTTAAGACAGGCTTGTCGGCCTCACAGGAATACACCCATGTTTGGCTTGTCTGCACTGTATCGCGTCTGGAAGAGGGAATGATTTTGGCTGTGTATTGGTGTTTTTAGACCTTTTGGTGTAGGTAACGCAATGCATGGGCTGGAGTTCAGTTGCTTGCATGAGTGCGTTTTGGACACCTCTTATAAATATGGTGACATTGCCGCACTACAAAATCCACAAATTGGCATCATCACAACAAAATACATACTACTAATGTTACACCCTTAGATTGAACATAACACTACATACTAGTTAATACGTTCGACCTTCACTATATAAACATCAACGTGTCGGATGTAATGTTTAAACCTTTTAAGTAATAAAACATGCTTTATCGAAAATAAATATAAACTTCTACTCATGAGTATCCTTAACTTGAAGATGAGAACATCCATTTTGTTGGTGCCATGGAACTATATAAACTCATGCCACCTGGCCTGCAAGACAAGCTCCCAAAAAAACCTTCTAAGATGCACATACCACGAGCACCGATCATAGTTTTGAACCCGAAACTCAAAGGAATTCGGCTATAGATTGTCAGCTTCACCTTCTCGGTAAGACAAGCAAGGAGACTGCATATGTATCCAACCACATATAAAATTGTGTTGGTTCATCTTCATCAATGAATTGACCAACCTTTGGAGGCCGACCTCATTGTCGGTAGCTTGGCTTGCACGTCATCTTGATGACCATATTATTAGTCGAAATGGTCTTCCCTTAAACCAGTGGACCAAACAGATTTTGTGTACCGCTGACACATTCAAGTTCAACATCACCCTCTTCGACTTTCACTCCCTACATCAAGTATTATGCAACTCGTAAACATCATGTCATGCATACAAATCTAGCCCATCATCCGACTACAATCTAGCATCATCAAAAAAAAAAACCAACCCAAATTGAGCATATCCGCCCAGAATCCCCAACCCCATGATGCTCCCAACATCATCAAAGAAACAACCCGAACTATAAGCATCATTGGCATACAAATGTAAGCATCCTACTCATAAAACACTAACATACGCATGCCGGTCTCCAGCAGCTCTATCGGTTCCCTCTCGGACAGTTTTTCCTTGTTCATCGAAAATGATCCTTGACGGCCACTCTGTCGGAGTCTTCTGATGCTCGGCAGGAGGCCGTGTCACAGTCAGCTTCGGGGGACACTCCTCGGTCAAGCTGATCAAGGCCAAACCACTTTCGCCTATCACACTTGTCAACACGCGGCAGGAGGCCGGTGATGTGTAGGCATTGGCGACAAGTTTGTCGCCGGTCTTGCCTCGTGATCACATGTAGATGGCAAGTCCGCCAATGATCTCTTCTCCTTTAGGTTCACTATGTTGCTTCAGGCATGAGCCATAGTGGCGCAGCCTGGTCCACTGAACACATCGTCATTATCGTTATCGTGCACTCTAGGAAGGAGGACACGCCGCAACTCCTCTCCAAGCACACCATGCCTAACATGAGTGTTTCTAGGTCGCCGCTTATCTCAAGCTGATGTGGTGGCATTCGAACATTCGGTGGTGTAGCGGTCGCGAGGTTGTGGTCAAGCGACCGTATTCGTGCTCAACTGAATGACGAGTCATACGGAGAAGGCTCAAATGATGACGGAAAATCGTGATTCATCGTCGGATGCAGGTAGTGACTTCGTCTCAATTTTTTTTGATATCTTCAATTTTCAATGAGGTTGTCGTAGCTCGTGTGTCGAGGTTCAGGGTTTTGTTAGATATGTCACCTAGTCAATTCAAATCCTCGGTAACTACAATTAAAGATGTTGGACTTCAAAGAACTTTAGTTATGCTACAACGAAACAAAGAAAAAGTTAAAGAAGAAGTTTCTACACTTAGTAGTTTGGTCATTGCTGAAGCTAAAGAGCTAAGCGTTGATCTAGAGGAAGAAGAGCAACAAGGATCAAGAAGTTCATAATGATCTTACTTTTCACTTACCAAAACAAAAGCCTATCCATAAGAGGAAAATTTCCGAGGTTTCAGTTGCTAGGAGGAAAAGTGCCGTCTTAAAATAAAAAAGAAGGTTCAAAGTGATGGGTAGTTTCTAGAATAGAGATGATTTTAAAGATGCGACAAAGCATTTAATAGTTCATGAAATTATAAGAGAACGTAAGTTAGACTTCTGTGTTGTTATAGAAACATGGAGAGAGAGCTTTTCAACACCTTTTCTGAAAAAAATTATCAGGTGGACTAGACTATGTTTGGTATTGTCTTCCTCCTCTCGGTAGATCCGAGGGCATTTTAGTGGATTTTAATTCCCAAGCTTTACGGGTTAAAAGTTTGTCGTTGGATCAGTTTTCACATTTATATATTCTAATTGTGATAGCTTTCAATAATCTTTAGTAGTAGTTTCAAGCTAAGATGTTCAGAAGGGCGCGTTCTTGGCTCAGGTAGTTCACGTGATGATGATTAATTGTTTCCCATGTTAGTTGGTGTGGCTTTAATATCATCCGCAAACATGAGGAAAATAGTACTCCTTATAGAAACATGGAGTAGTAATAATTTTAATGCGTGATGGCCTTTTATCTTTAATGCAATCACTGAAAGTTTGGCTTAAGAGAATTTGCTCTCTCAGCAAGACGATTTGCTTGGGCCAACAAAAAGAGAATCCCACATAGGAAAAGCAGGACAAAGTTCTTGTCAGCGTGTCATGAGATCAAATTTTCCTTTAGTTAGTGTGCGGGCGTTAACGAGAACAAGTTCAGATCACACACCGGATGGACTCAGGTGAATAAGCTCAGTGGGGATAATAAGGCTTTGTTCTCCTTCGAGTTTTCTTGGTTACCGATAACCCCCAACTGCAGGAGGTCACCGCAGCACAATACGATAAGTATTTGAGTGTCGAGCCTACGAGGAGCTGAAGGTAAACTATCTATTCTCTAAAGCTCCATAACCCACTTATATGACCTTTTATGCAAAGCTAGGATCTAGTGTGTGTGTAGAGGTTTCTACTATAAAACTACAAGTGTTGAAATTAAAATGCAAGAAGTAAAACTAGTGAAAGAAAAGTAAAGTGCAGTAAAGTAAAATGCAATAAAGTGGAGTGAAATGGAGTAACTCAAGAGAGCAAGTGTTCAGGCAAATTGCATTTTCATTTGTGTGGTTGTCACAATTAGTGGAACTTATTATAGTCTTTTTAGTGTTACTTCTAGAGAGGATCCATAGATAGGTGTAGCCATGGATATGCGCAAATACACCCCTAGTGATTGATCCCAAGGTCAGTTAAGAGCAAACAAGGGAATTATTAAGACATGAAGTCCAACCACCGTTGTAAGTTTAAAGGTCCCCATAATGAAACCCCTATTTGATTAATCATGATTAATACAACATGCATCTAAGAATTAGGACAATGTTACTGTCAGCTCCCGCTGTCCCTCTCCCTATCAACATGCAACAGTGACAACCTTATGCATCCCCCGACATATGTGTGCACTCATAAATCAGTACAAAAGATCATCATAGAAGATAACAAATACTTATATGCAACCATCACAAAGCATCTTACAATTTCCATGAACGAGTCAGTACTCAAACAAAGACATAAAGGTACAATACATCATGAGAAAACGATAGATTGCCTCACACAAGCCAAGAGATTACAATGGGTAGATAGAGATGGTGTTGCTGTAGATGATGAAGATGGTGTTGATGCCTTCACCGGATGGGGGAGGGGGGGAGTCCAACAGAGGCGATTCCGGTAGCGTTTCTCCCCTCCGATCTCCACCGGCGGAAGCCTGCTGACTCTCAGTTTATGTGTTTTTGATCTCCACCACCGTAGCCTCGACGAAACCCCATGGGGTCGTATATATATAGTGTTTAGGTAAAAATAAGTCGGTGGGTGCGAGATTGAAGCGAATCGGACGATCAAGGTGAGAAAGAGCACAGGTGGCACGCCCAGAGGGGGAGGTCGCGCCACCAGGCATATTTCCCAGCCTGTTGGTCTCATGTCCCTCCTCAGCCTATCTTGTTCGTCTCAAAAATTTCGAAGCGTGGCCCCTGACCTTGCCCTTTTTAGAGTCTCGTAGCTCATGTAATGTAAAAAACACTAGAAAGAGGCGTTTTCTGCCAAACGAATTAGAACCGGGGGAGAGGGGATTGTTTAAAAAATCCCCTAAAATATCGTAAAACATGGTAATAACATCATATATGTTGTAAATATATAGGAATTCAATATGATAAAGGATAAATTTCATGTATGCATTTTTCATGCATCAACATCCCCAAGCTTAACATATGCTCATCCCGAGCATAAAGGTGATAAAAATAACATGAATTTAGAGTTTATTATAGATAGCTTCTAAATAATCATGCAAAGTATCACAAGGTTCAGTCAGTAAAGAATGAAAAAAGTAATATGAACTCATCAAGTGATAATTCTTACATTCTACAAAGCATGCATAATAGTAAATAGCATTGTAAGAAGCATGAATGATGAGTAATATGAATCATAAAGCATGCTTAGGAGAATCCTATAGAATTGTTGGAAGATTTTTTGTCCTCTCTTTTTAGGAATATTTCGTTTGACTTTTAAACACAAGAAAGTAAGAAGGGAATGTATGTTCTAAACCTCCAACAAAATAAAAAGTAGAGAGCATAAAACATAATTTTGAGCTATGCAATTCATGCCAACAATAATAGTAAGGGTGGGGTACCAAGTATCTCATGTATGATGATATCTATGTGTCATGAGTTTGACCTCTTATAAGTAAGTGATGACTCAATTTTTTGAATCCTAAGGACTACACCTCTCGTTTCGCAACTTCGGGTTACCAAGACTTTTCAGCATACATGTTTCAACCAAGTATCGCAATGAGGTACCTTCATGCCGCCTATACAAAGGACCAAAGGAGATGGGTATCTCAACTATAGGCCATCCATACCGGGACAACATGAATAACATACATGGAGCATCCTCTCTAACTCTCTTACTTCTTTCTCATACTCTTTTTTTTCTTTCTTTTCCTTTTCTTTGCTTTTCCACTCTCTTTTTTCATAACTATTTTTTTCTTACTTTTTTCGCTCTTCCTATTGAGGATGCTTGTTGCTGAAACTTTCACCATGATTAAGCATGGCTTTGGTTAGCGGCTCATTGCTCTTCTCTAACAATGTATGCATACTTACTCTTAAATAACCTCCATTCATTCCACAAGAGATACCCATCAACAAAACAAAAGAAATGATGATCAACGCATGGTTCAATACCCTGATTGTGCAATGTTGAAAGACTACCCTAGTAAACATGGTTACGGTCTAGCTCATTACTCATAATCAGTCAAACCCACAACATGCATAGTGGTATTTTCCTTCCACACCTTACTTTCTTATGAGTTTTAAATTACACAAAAGAAAATTTTGAAAAGGTGGGAGTGAAAACACACACATTATATTAGGAATAGCAAGTGATATATAGGTAGGTATGATAGCCATTGGATTTGAGTTGAGCTTGGAAATAAGTCTATGCTTGTGTAAAAATTCAAATCTTTTGGCTAGCAAGAGGTCTAAAAGCATGCAATAATATCCATAGACTATTCATTCATCATGAATCAATGATACTTAAAATTAAACATATATGTATACTAGCAAGAAGTAGCACTCAATAAGGTACGTAACAAATCATCACTCAATAGAGCATGTGAAACTAGAAATACCATACACAAAATAAATTTCAGCTTTTAGGCATTCCTCTTTTCTTTTATAATCATGCAACTTATTTTACTTTGAACATTCAGAGATGGAGAGTTTGGTATAGTATCTCATGCATATGAATTATAAACACTCAATATGATGGTCCTTTCATTAAAAAAAAAACAAAACTGGACACAAATAAAACAGGAACTCTTCAAATTTTTGCAAGAATTCTATGTTGCTAAAAAAACATAGTTTAGAGGTGCTCAAACCAGAAGTTTTTGAATGAGTCCAGTGGGGTGTCATGGGAATCCCCAAGCTTATGATATTCATCATACTTCAGTCATCTTAGTGTGATATTTATCCATTCCTTGTGAACAAACTTCAACACAAAATGTCCATTCTTTTCCATTGGATGACATTAGAGGTACAAAGAAATCATGTTTGCTATTATTTCACTCAAGAATAAAATTATATATTCATGAACCAGAGAGCACATAATATTCTACTCATTCTAGTATATCCAAAGTTCCAAGTAAAAATCAATTTTACATTCAAAAGAATGAATCTAACATAGTAAGGTAGAATCTGTCCAGAATTTTTGCTGCAGCAAAACTAAATTTTTAGCACGACTTAGACACATCAGTAATTTTAGCAAATTTACGTGCATATAGAGGATGAAAATTTACAGCTAATGTGAATTTATCAAGATTTTAGGAGTTAGCAAAAAAATCACAAAAATCATGCTCTAAAAAGTGCACATCAACTTCATATTATGTTTGCAACTTTAAACATCCAAATGGGTAAAAACTTGATACTTTATTTAAAAAATAGAGAGTAAAATAAAAATTAAACTAACATGCTACAAAAATCATGCATAATAAAAACCAAATACAAACAAAGATAAATAAAAACATGGTCCCCACAAATATTTAAAGGGATCATGAAGGCAAAACTAGAACATAAGTTTGTAATGATTTACTTGAGATATTTGAAAGAAGAGGGGGATACGTGGTCATCCCCAAGCTTATGATCTTGCTAATTCTGGTCCTCTACTTTTTCCTCATCATATCATATTACTCATCTCAAACAAAGAAATATTTTCATCTCAATGATACTTCAATGCCTACAAAATTGTTAGTTCTCCAAACAAATGATATGATAATTTCTACCATGATGGGAACTATATGAATCATTGGAAACTATTTTATTCAAGAATCTAACATATATATAAATAAAGGAAACACTCTTTTCATTTTGTTTTACTGTACAAAGAGTTTTAATGATATAGACTTTGCAATGGTTCCATTGGCATGAACAACACATGCTCAAGGTCGATCCCAATTTCTTCATTGCTCATCCTTCTCATTTACTCTTCCATACTTTTTTGTTTTATTAAAACTTATAAACTCACTAATATGTAATAAGAAGTAAAACTATTTAACAAGGACATAAAAGTGTGCTCAAATTAGAAATTACTTGAAAGCATATGGAACACACCACAAGATTTGAAACCATGAACTTTTAAGTCTCACCACTTCCCATGTATTGGAATTTTATATATGAATAAATAACAACAAATAAATGGTAGCCAATGCACATAATGATAGCTTGAATTTTAAATAACATGAATACATAAAGAGGGCTCTTATCTCTTCCTCTTTCATAATATTTGCAAGCATCTAGAGTAAACTCAATAACATAGTTGTGAATAGAAATCACCACATATAGACAAATCATCTAATGAGCTTACGGTATCATCTATTTCTTTTAAATCATCATAATCCTCCCATAAATTAGACAAACTTATATTACATAGAGGATCATCATCAATATTATAAAAGGGGTGTTCATAGAAATTTGTGTGTTACCATTGTTGGGAGTTAGAGATGGGTAGCTACTCCATTCTTCCTCCTCTTGTTCTTTTTCATGCTTTTCTTGGGGTTGCATGTGAATACTTAAGCTTATGCTTTTATCATCCTCTTCCTCCTTCTTTTGTTAATGCGCCCCTACCTGGCGCGCAAGATGTCGTGCCGTGGATTCGAACACCTGGGAATGGGACTCCCCTTTTGGTTCTGGGGGGGGGGGGGCAAAGCACAACAAGCTATATCGATGATCGATACGAGGCTCACAATCACACATAGACACATGTTTTTTACCCATGTTCATGCCGCGATGTGCGAAACCTTACGTCCTGCAACTAAGTTGTATATGGTGATTCTTCTCCGATATAGTGTTTGTTCCCGGGCAAGGAGATACTGGTTCATTCCCTTTCAAGCCTCCCCCATCCACAGCCTGGGCCTCCTTTTATATTTGCAAGGGGACACCACAAGGTGTTGCGAGGACATGGCCCAGGGTGTGCCGCGTGGCCAGAATGTGGCGAGCGAGACCTACCAAGCTAGTCACGTGGTTGGAGCCACATCCTAGCTAGCCTACCTCCCGAGGCCTAGTTTGAGCATGGTCCTCCAGGCCCAGTCCTTGCGCGCTAAAGGAGCAAGTGCTTATGTCCTGTTTCTCATCCAGTCATCGTACTTTTTACCAAGACATGTTGTGATCTGGCTGCGAGGAGCTTTTCCCGTGGAGCGCTTGGGCGTCCCCGCTCCTAAACGGGCCGTGGACACCCCCTTCCCCATTGATCCGACATGTATCTCTTTCTCTCTTGCAAGATCCGTGCTCCAAGGCCAAGAGAGAAGGGCGACAACTTGGTGGATTTGGTGTGATGATGTCTGTTGGTTTCACAAGAAGGTGTGGTGTCACCTTTAGTTAGTAGTCTTGGATGCTTCCTCGGGGTGTGGCCACCCTGCATTATTATATCTTTGATCTGCTTTGTAATTCGTAAAAACTAAATCTGCTTTGTAAAAGCATTTCTCATCAATACAATGCCAAGTAAGCATTTAGGTGATATGGCATGTCATTAAATTAGGAGAGAGATGCTTGTGGTAACTATCTATTTTAGCATAATATCATACTTTTCAAGACAAAATGAATCTACAACCTACCTAATAAATATGACATTGCTTGATACCACACATATATCAGTTAGTAACCACTATGGATGTAGTAACATATAGCAGTAACATGCGCATATTACTATTCAATGTTACTCTCTCCGTCAAGGATTATATGGTTGGCGCGTATCCCTATGTCATAAATATGGATATGGTCTACCTTATAATCCCTAACGAGGAAATACTTTCCACTATGATTAGTCTAAGGACAGAGGACCAATTTGCTAAGACCGAAAAATACATAGCTCACCTTATCAATTATTATATGCACCTAAGAATTTCACATGCAAAGGAAAAGAGAGAGAAAAAGAGAACATGCATTGAAAGTGAGTAGGCTTATAATGTCTAATTTTTTTAAAAAGTTCATATGCCTTATAATTCCTATGAATAAAAAATAATAACCCTAATGTATTATATCTTAAGAGTTATATCTACATTTAATAATTTTAGGAAGATGCATGCATGTAATTGAGCTAACAATGAATTTTGCCTATATTTTCGTGCAAAACTTATATCTAAGATACAAGACCAAGGAAAATACCAGAATGAACCTAGATGCACGTGCATCCGTTTTCTCTAATATTTGAAAAACTGCTATTTGAAAAGTTCAATTTTTTTTTTTGCATGTACACATTATGTTGGTACTTATTTCTGTAAGTTTTCGCGGAAAAATTCGATTGCATGCGGCCTACATGAAAATAAAAAAAATGTTGAAATGACACTATAATGATTGGTTTTGTAGTATTCATAGAAATAGGAATTTCCATTTTCATATTTATGTGTAGGTCACACATGATCGTTTTTCAAGTAAATATGAACATACTAATATATAGATGATTGAATATCTTCAATTTTTTCTGAAACTTCAAAATCGTATTTTTTTTTTTGTAATTGGGTGATTTCGCCTCCACAACATCATCCTCTTTCATCATTTAATATAGTCTCACACTTGGCGCTTTATTTCTAAAGCAGGGCGAAAGAACGTTTTGAGGCACTATTTTCACGTTGTATATTTTTGTACATACGGCAATAGTGAGGACATTCTCGAAAAAGAATAGATCAGCGCAGCAATTAAATCAAGCACGCCGTCCATGTCCATCCAGGAAGGGATTGCAAGTGGACGTCCATTGCAAGTTTCCCGGTCTCCGAAGCGTTTGCAGTAAGTATGGGGTGCCCAACGCGTCGGCTACGTGGCTGTGTGCTGCTCCGTCTTTTCGAATGTCACGTCAAAGCCTCTGCATGTACCGCCCTCTCCGCCCACTAACTCTTCAGTCTCTGTAGTCTGTCCCCAGCTGCGCTGCTTGCCATTTACCCCCACCGAACACATTTCCATCTTAATTCCTTCACCCAAGGAAGGAACAAGAAACCCCCAAAGTTCTTAGTCGAATTCATCGGGTTAGTTGCGCATTTGATTTTATTTGTTTGGCTTGTTCAGTAGCACGCATTCTTTCCCGATATTGTTTGGCGTTTTTGGATCTTGTTTTCGGTTCCGGCATGCTTCTCAGATGTCATATTTTCTCAAGAAGCAGTGTAAACGAGCGCTGATTTATTTTCGCTCTGTTCTTATACGTTTTCATCCTATTTGATCTAGGCCACAGCGGATGTTTCACCTACATTTCTTCTTTCAGCGACATTCCAGTTCTGTATCTGTATGATGCGATACTTGATAGCCCCCCTTTCGATCCTTCATTGACCTGCTTGATTTTACTTCTCGTTGCAGATCTGACCTATTATGTTAATTTTGGACATCTTGCTGAATCTTTGTTTTACTAATGCGTGGTAGCTGTTTTGCACTATATTTGGTGGATAAAAGCCAAATGGATCTATATTCTGATGTTTTCTCCATCCACATGCAGACTATATGGCTGAGCCGGGAGATGCACGGCGTTTACCTACAAACCTTGATGTGTTGGCTTCTGATGTTCACTCAAAGGTGGAGTTCTACAAGAATGCCTATATGGACTGCATTGGCATCAATAATGTGCTTCACGGTGTCATGGAAGAAAAAGGAAAGCTCCAGGAAGAACAGAAAGGTAAATACTCTTGTGTTTTAGTAGGATCATTGTAGTCAAATTTCCTATGCTGTAGGTTGTATTAATAACCGTCTGTTTTCCTCCTAATTTATCTTATAATGATAAGAACATCACGTGATAGTAGTACAGTACTACCTTAAGATCTTATCAGCAGAGATGGATTTTGTTGGCGTAACAGAAACGGATCATCAGAGAACAATACTTGTCTTTTAAAGAAAATGGAAGCTTTTCTTACCCACAGTCTCTTTTTTTCGATAATGTACCCACAGCCTCTGCATCAGAGATGCATATGGCCCCTTATTACATTGTCTGTAACAAGTCACCAAACAATACTCTGTTCGTAAATAAAAAATAATATTTTGGAGAAAAAGAAATGGTATCGAGCATGCAACATTGCCCATAATATTACACCTGAATTAAGTTGTGACACGATTAAAGTATATTCTATTACAGATCTAATAGTATTAGTTCCGAAATGATGAAAGTAAATTAGTTTTATCAGTACGAGTCATGGTTACAAATGTTTGACAGCATACATTATAGGATGTCATCTAGTTAGTTATGACAAAGGGAGTAGTTTGCTTCCTTAAGCTGTTCAAAATATAGATACTTCGTTCTTGAATTTTCTATTTTAGTCAATCCTAAATATTAGCCATGCACTTGAACTTACTTTCTTTCTTACCTTTCTGGTATTGTTACCAGCGGTGGTCCAACTGGCTGCTGAAAAGGACAAACTGATCGCTGAACTGAATGCTCAAAAGGACCATCTGACTACCAGGAATGAAGAACAGGCAGCAGAGATCGAATCCCTAAAGGAACAGCTCAGTGAAAGGGAGTCCAGCCAGGCACTACTGGCACTGAAGGGAAGTGGCCTTCAGAGTACCCAGTCTGGAAAAGTAAGTAGTTTTTTCTTAGAGCAATAGGAAAACACACTTGCTGTGTAGTACTAAACTCTGCTGCGTTGGATGCATGCAATCACATGAATACTTTGAGAATTTGCAAATTCGTTTCACAGTATTTAGCAATTCACCTTAAATTTTACTTATTTGGAAAGGCCCCGTTGTTCAGATTGTGATTGCTATTAGTATATCATTGGTTCTTTGGTGTGCATGTACGTTTCGGTTGTTCTTCTGTTTACTGGTTGCAGTTGATTTCAGTGATATTTATTTGTGTGACATAGTCCTTGAATATTTCAATTTCATTGGGTCATTCACTGCTAAACTAGTTTTAGTATAGTGATCAATTTTTATTCTCATTTGGAATAATCGATCTTCGTGATTTAATAAAGTACAAGATTTTCTACCTTTTTGCGTGTTTATTTTTCAGCCCTGACGAATCTCTATGCACAAAATTAGCTGAGTTTTCATTTTTGCAGATGGTCTTACTACCTTTTTTCAATTTTTAGTTTTACACTTTTACCTGATTAGTTTACATCGATCTAATACCTCATGTCAATGTGGAAGCAGGTGTATATAAGATCAAAGAAGAAACGACAACAACATTCTGATGGCAGTGGTGAAGATGCAGATTATCAAGGTTTAAGCACTGAGCTTGAGGCTGCTAAAAATGAACTGTCTGATATCCACTCTAAGCTTATCAAGGTTCGGTGACCCTCTGTTCACATCAGAAACTGCAAACATTCTGATCACATTATGTGAACTGTTATATTAAAATTTCATGTGTTCCAGGGTTTTATTGATATCAGTAGTACTGGAGGCAGGAATATTGCAATAAAGAACATAGGCCAACTGAGCGACAAGCCATTCCTACAGGCGTGCCTTAAGAAGCTTACTCCCAAAGAAGCTCCAGAAAAAGCTTCTGAGCTGTACAATTTTTGGCAGAAGCAACTGCTGAACACAGACTGGAATCCATCCAAGACTCTCATGGATGAAGGTATCTCGAAGGTACTACTTCAGCTTGTGTGAATCTCAAAGTTCTTTTAAAGACTATTGCCTCTGTTCTGTAACTTGGTGCATATTATAGTTATGAGATGTCACTGATGTTACTTATGTGATTAGGAGATTGATGTCCATGATGTCAATCTGCAAGAGCTACGTGCTTCATGGGGTGAAGAGGTGTACAAGGCCGTGGTGAATTGTTTGATGGAAATTGAAGAGTGTGGCAGGCTGATGGACAGAACCATCGTGCCCGAGCTTTGGAATTTCAAGGAGAATAGGAAGGCTACTTGCAGTGAATGTGTTGAGTACATTTTCAGCCAAGTGAAGCGTCTGAATGGTTCAAAAGGCAGGACAACTCGCAGGTTTGACCACAGTTTTTTAAATATTCTGCTTAGTAAGTTTTGTCTTAGTTTTATGACTAGAAACGTGTCATTGGTAACTGACAACAGAAACACCGGTACTGATTTGAGCAGCATAATTGTACCGAACATTTTATCATTCTGATCTTTTAAATAGTTCATCGTGCAAAAACCATCAGTGTAGACCGAGCTACATGTAGCTTGGTTTTTGAAAAATTCAAAACCGGCGGTTCAAAGTTTCAAAACATCTGGAAAAAAAAATCTTTGCTGTAGACAATGTTGTGATCTAAGTACGTGCAAAATTTCAACTCGCAATACTATATATTCGGGGCTGTGCAAAAATGACAAAATCTGACACCTATAGTAGTAAACATCGCAAGATTTCAAAACCTTCAAATCTGTCAGATTTTGTCATTTTTGTGCAGCTCCGAATATAAGGTATTTCGATTTGAAATTTTGTACATTCGTAGATTCCAACATTACCTACATCAAGATTTTTCTCATATTTTTTTGAAACTTTAAAGTATCATTTTCGAATTTTTGAAAAAAACGAGCTATGTGTAGCTTGAGCTACAACATCAACACTTTTTCATCGTCCTCCTTCCTATGTCCATTTGTACCCGTCCTCGAGTTTCTACACTTGTATGCTGCTGAAAAGAACCCCAAAATCTTGTGGTTATAAAGTATTAAATCTAGGTACATGTAAATTTTTTAGGAAATAAATTATGTGTACCGTGAAATAGATAGAAGTAAAAACTTGTAAATGTTATATAATTTTATTTCTCTTGTTATCATGTACAGTACAAATTCTTTCACGAACATTTTTACAAACACCTAAATTAACATTTAGTACCATTAATATTGATATTTGTTTTAAAATAAAAACACTTGAAGTTCATATGAATGAACTACACTCAGAAACTCAGATAATCCAATTAAATATCTTTTGAATTTTTTGTTTGGCGTATGCAGGTAATAATGCGGGGACATGACAGGATTGTGGAATAACCTGAAGGTATGACTGTACTTTAGGCCAGCTCTTTTATGAGTACTATAAGTTCTGCACACTAGAATTTTTTGGAATGCACTTTCCTGAAGGATAACCATGAACCTAAACTGATATTGCATGGATGATGCTAAACGAAACTAACACATCTCATCGTTTCCGCTGTATTAGTAGCTGATGCTACTGTCCTATTTTTGTACTAGGTTTGTCCTACATTTTAAATTTTTATCAATCCATTTATTATTTCGCATTGTGCAGGGCAGTTAATGCGATCTGTACAAGTACCAAGCTAATGGCGAAGAATTGAAGACTGGAGGATCTGATTTTGTCAACAACAAAAAATCCGCTGCAAAGTGTGGCAGAACAGTGTCACTGTCTGTGTCATTTTGCCGTCTAGTACTATCTAATTAACGCAAGCAGCTCTTGTGCCCATCTTATTTCAACTTTACCCTTTAGTTTTAGTGTTCTTCTAGTCTCTAGAATCAATTCAGCAGTAGCTACATTGCGTTGAACAGTCAGACTTGATATCTAATATGGGCAACTTTTGCATAGTTGCATATATTAATGTGTTGCCAACAACATAGATTATCATTTTTTTAACGAAATGCAGCTTGGCTGCTTTCATTGCGATTAGAAAAGGGAAGAGTACAAGCGGGCAGGAGACCTACCATCTTCTAGTCAGGCTCTCTTGGTCTTTCTACCGACGCCAACGAGGCCACCCAAACGAGCAGGGAAGAAAAGAGAAAAAGACTAGAGCTTAGCTCCAATCGATTTTTTTGTTTGAAAGAAACCATCTTCTAGTCAGGCTCTCTTGGTCTTTCTACCGACGCAAGCACCCTCCACCGTCCTGCATCAACCCAAGAACGTGGCAGCAATTAATGTGTTGCATCGCTCTTTGGTTTTTAACAGGCTTATGCAACTGCTCTTTGGTTTTTTTTTTGCGAATACGCAGGAGATCTGCGTATCATTGTATTAAGTTTAGAGACGGACCAAGATGTTCAAGAAATACACCGCGGGTTACAACCAAAGGAAACAACCTGCGGAAACCACCGCTGACGACGTTGCTTAGAACGCTGAGCTAAGAACCGCGACTAGCCTAACCCTCTAGCATGCCTACCTCTACAAACAAGCCAGAGCTGCCATTCCATGGCAATGAGATCAATGATAATGGTCATTGCCTTATGCTTGCGCTCAAAAGACGCGGCTGTTGCGCTCAACCCAGAGAGACCGGAGGACCAACATGATGATGGAGTTAGCCTTCTTCCTGTCCTCCCACGCGAAGCGGTCAACTGCCAGAAGCCACCAATCTGCGATAGACACCCCTTGAGGCGTGATGTTGGGTAGCCTAAGACGGGAGGTCAAGCCGCCCCAGACGCCCTGCACGAAGGGGCAGTGGAGCGAGAGATGTGTAAGGGTTTCGTCGTAGAGGTCATAGAGCGGGTAAATGACATGGGAAGCCAGGCCACGCCGCAGCCTACGGTCCGCCGTCCAGCACCTCCAGCGCAGAGTAAGCCAGGCATGCAACTTGAATTTCAGCGGCGCGGAGGAGTTTCAAATTAGATGCGCACCGGGCAGCCCCGTAGAACCATGGAAGAGCACTCGGTATGCGGACCTAGAGGAGAAATGACCATCACCATGCCATTTCCAAGCAAAGGAATCGGCTGCTCCAGGGTCTAGCTGCGTCACCGAGACGACACTAACTTGCGTCCAAAGTCGCAAGTATTGAACGACGGCGTCGACGCTGAGCTCGTCGGAGATGCCCCGAGCCCATGAGTTGTCGAGGAGGCCATCGTGAACGGTGCGGCTGGAGCTCACGGCAGGCCGGATTAGGTGAATGAGGTCAGGCCATTGATCCAGGGGTCTTCCCAGAAAAGGATGGATGAACCATCTCTGACGACAATCTAGACGGAAGCATTGAAAAGCGCCAGGGAGTCGCGCCCCAGGTGTAGAGTCCACTCCAGGGCCTTGCTCCGTCGGCCTCTCGCAGCCAAGCCCATCGTGCCCGCAGGGCAATGTTCATTTTTCGAATATCCAAGAACCCGAGTCCACCTAGACTCTTAGGTTGACACACCCCGCCAGGCCACAGAGCAGCAGCCAGATTGCGCGTCCGCAGAACCTGCCCAGAAGAAGTTACGACGCAGCTTGTCCACTACCCTAAAGAACCAAGGATCCAAATCGAGAGCGAGGAGTTGGTAGACCACGGAAGTTGTCATCACGGCACGGACGCAGACGCGCCGGCCCTCGTGTGACAGAAGCTTCGCCTTCCAGGAAGGGAGCTTGGCCGCAAGCTTGTCAATAACCACCTGAAGCTCCGCTTTCCTTGGCTTGGAGAGGGTCAGGGGCAGACCCATGTAGGAGCAAGGTAGGGATCCCAGAGGGCACGGTAGCACATCCATCGCAGTCTGGAGCACCTCAGGAGAACACTGAATGGGGGCCGCTGAGCTCTTGGAATAATTGCCATGCAGCCTAGAAGCCGCAGCAAAGCAACCAAGGGTTCCCCAAACCACCGTCAGCTGCATTTGGCCTCGCAAACACGACCACGTCGTCGGCGTAGAGGGACACCCGATGGCGGATCCCAATGGAGGAGAGGTCTGAGAGGGCACTGGTGTCTTCCACGAAGCGGAACATGGCAGGGAGCACATCCATCGCAATGACGAACAGGAACATGCTTATGTAACCGCTCTTTGGTTTTTAACAGGCTTATGCAAGGCAAAGCTACTTAGATGAGGTACGATATCATGGCATCTATCCTGACTGGGCTACAATGGTGAACATGAAAAAAACAACGAAGAAGTTTGCCATGATGCAAGAAGCTACCAGGAAAAGTGTGGAGCGGGGATTTGGTGTACTCCAAACCCGGTGGATAATTATCCGTCACTCGGCAAGAACATGGTTGCTGAAGACCATGCATGAAGGTAATGACTTGTTGCATGATCAGTTGACGATGAGGGTCATGATGGCTGCAAAATGAGCACATATGGGATTTTCAGGATGAGTTGGTTGCGCCAATCCCTAGGCATCAACCTGGCAACAATATCTACATATGAAATATGAAGTTTGACGTTACTAAGGACAACATGTCCAAACACATACAAAATGATTTGATTGAGCAATCAGTGGACATTGGCTGG
The DNA here is from genome assembly GCF_022539505.1 of Lolium rigidum. Classification (NCBI taxonomy): domain Eukaryota; kingdom Viridiplantae; phylum Streptophyta; class Magnoliopsida; order Poales; family Poaceae; genus Lolium; species Lolium rigidum. The sequence goes on along the minus strand of NC_061512.1, from coordinate 53,947,539 downwards.
CTATGAAGATATTGCGTAGTCGTCAATATCACCTCATTTTCATGCAGACTTTCAAATATTTGGATGTAATAACTAAGTACTTTGAACCTGATTATTTTGCTATTGGAAAATCTGAATTCGTGTCCATGGGCCAAATGCGTCAGCCCGCTGGGAGCACCCCCAGGCGCAAATGGACGCGCGGTCAAAAACGACCTTTTTCGTCTCCGCGGGTCGACGCAAACGGATGTGCACGACCACTTTGGGCGTCCGATTTGCGTCGCTCCATTGGAGATGCCCTAACGAGTTGCTGCAACCCCCGACGAGCTGCAAAGGAGAGGCAATGCTGCTACGCCTATCGCCGGAGCTGCAAAGACGGGGTGGTGCTGCTACCGCCTACCGCCAAAGCTGCAAAGGCGGGGTGGTGCTGCTACAGCCGAAGCTCCAAAACAGCATTATCGGAGCTTCAAAGACAGGCTGGTGCTACACTGTTGCTACTGCCTACCGTTGGATGCCTCCGTTGCGGCGACATGCCACATTAGTGCTTGCCGACGCCCGCTGCTGCAAGGATGCACGCCCTCGCCATCGGTGCTGTAGGCCATTGACGCCGGTGCTGCTACCGGCTAAAGAGAGTGCTTCGGGCGGTGTCGAGCGGTTCCGCCATAGGAGGCCACCGGTGCTGCGAGCCAATAGCCGCAGTGCCGCCAACTGCATTGGGCGGTGCTTCCGGTGAAGTCAGGCGGAGCTGCCACCGGAATTGGCCAAAGCTTCCAGCAGAGTCGGGCGGTGCAGCGAGCCGGTGGCGATGGTGCTACCACCAACAATGGTGATGTTGCAAGCGACATCGGGAGGTGCTTCCATTGGCTACCGTGGATGCTACCAGCCATGGGCGAAGTCCGTCGAGCGGTGCCTCCAACGGCGTCGAGCGGTGCTACGAGCGATCGTTCACATTGCTTCAAAAGACCTCCACATGAGCTTCAAAGGGATGGAGGCAGTGCGGGCGAGCGAACGCTTCAGTGCTTTGAGGGGCGCCACAACGCAAGCGTCGATGGTTGGTGCAGCAAAGCCGGCCATGGGCTTTTTTCCGACTCGAGTGCAGCAAGAAAATCAGTGGATTGTTTTGGGAGAGATGAAGCGGTAGAGAGAGAAAGCGCTGGTATAATAAGCGGGTCCATACACATGGAAAGGGAGGGAGGAAAGCAACCTGAGTTTTGGTTCGATCCAACGGGTTAATCAGACAACTGTCGATCCGGAGGCTATGTTCGCGGATCCTCTGGTGGATCTTCAGCATGGTACTGTTTCAAACTAGTGCATGCTTTTCTACGAACGCACTAGCGAGATGCTGTAGTGATTTTATGTGTATGCTGAAACTCTTGTCTCATTGTTGCAGATATGTTAGTGAATAGCTGCAAATGTTTCTCCCATATGTTGCTTATGTGTGTTGACTTTTATCTTGAGTTTTGCTATGGCGGATAGAGATTTGCTGCATACTCCTTTTTCTAATGCATAGGTGTTTTTGAAATATCGCTATGGTTTTTGTACAATTTTGATCCACCGTGGAACGATGCTATTATAATAGCACCTTTTAAGAATTTAATTTAATGACATTTCACGTTAGGAGAGGCGGCAGATTTTTTCCTCTAATCATGTGAGGCCGCTCAACACTGTTCATTGTTGACGGTTTTAGAGCATCTCCGGTCACGGCCTCTAAACGACGTTCGTTAAAACATGAGATCTGTCGACTGTGGGCTACCGCCGCTGGTGCCACGTTTGGGGCATATCCCTTCGCAGCCTCGTCCCCAAACAATTTTTCAATACAATAAGTTAAACTGATAATTTGAAATTTCATTCAAATTTGATAATATTTTACATAGTTTGAATGGAATTTAACTAAACTAAACTAATCTAGCGTTGGTTGTATTGGCCGTTGCGGTAGTAGTACTCGAAGTAGTGGTAGTCCGAGTTGTCGACCTTCCGGGCTCGTTGTTCGGCTCGTCCTTGACGGCACCGCTGGGTCCAGCACTGCTGCTACAGCTGGCACTGTTGTTGCACGTGAGGTGGACGATTGGTGCGCCTATGTCACGAAACGACGCCATGATCGCGTCCTCAATCGGACCCTCCCACGTAGTTGCCTGAGGAGTCCCACGTAGGGGATGCCCACTCCACCTCCGACATCTTAGAGCGGTGGTCGTGGATCTCCTGTCACCACCTGTTCTTCCCATCATGGCACTAGCAAAATGTTGATGTCATTCTCGCCCATCCTCCATCCGCCGCCGGCCCGCCACTTGGTAGGTGCATGCCTCGTGGGACTGGGTACCGTGTGTTGTGGAGAGCCCACGACCCAGAGACGGTTAGGCTACGCAACTCAAAGCCGTTTGCAGCGGCACCACTCGTGCGGTGGCTCGACATGGCAACAATGGTTTTGTCTCTCGGTGCAGAGCGGCACCATGGTTTTCTGATGAGGCGAGCCATGAAGGTGTGTGAGGAGGGGCGGAGTGCTAGAAGAATTTAACGATGGTGGCATGCCAGTGGATGTGGTGCGCATTAACACCGGCATTATCCCGCCACGCCACGCTGGCCTATGCGGCGGGACGCCTTGCTGCACCGCCTAGGGAACTGGCGCATCCATTAATTGTCTTGACCAGATATTGGCTATGACCTTAAATGATGACACACATCCGTTGTGTCTATGACATGGCTGGCCGGTCACCCGTCACGTTGTCACTGCGTTGTGTTCGGCGCGCCCATCACTGACCTATGGGTTAGGGATGGTCTCAGAATGCCAGACAAGGTATTGGGCCCATACTGAAAAGATCTTTGAGGCATGCGGCTGGGCACGGTTTTCTATCCACGCGCCCTAATGGACTTCAGAGGAGGCGAACAGAAATGCTCTTAAAATCTAATCTTACTCTTTCTTTCTAGGTAGTAGATTGGTTTTCATCTAGCAAGAGTGTCCATGTGAGCCATAAGACCCTTGATTCATTGCCTGCCAACATCAAGCACCACTGGGATTAGTTGTCGTTGATTTTAATATAAAGTTATACTAAATCAGTGACAATTAACATAAAATAGAGGGAATACAAAATTTAAGCAGAAAAGAGATAATCAATCTCAGGCAGCAGAAGTTTCATGAAAACAAATCTGAAATCTTTCAAGGCCCTGGGCACAAAGTCTATTTGCAACTGCAAAAGGCATCTAATTAAGAAACTATCGGAGAATTCCAGTTGATCGCAGGAGCATCGCCCCAACCTCTGCATCAATTGATGCACACGGCTTGCTTTATTAACGAAAGTATCCAAAGATAATTGACATGGCCACATGGGCAGAAAAAAACTTCATGCTGATAAATCTCAAATGATGTGAGGCCCGCTTCATCTGGACTGGTCGGTGCACAAGATGTGCATATTATTCATAAGAATACTCTCCTTTGAGATTACTCGTACTGCAAGCATGCAACTGCCAAAGACATCTAATTAAGAAACTATTGGAGAATTCATCCTAGCGCATACAATCCGGTGTGATTCATATATGGGCCATTTTTCAGAACATTCAGTCTCTTTTGTCTATGGGCAACTCATCTTCTCCCGTCGGCCGATATATATGGACCGACCCCGTCGGGGAGTTTTGTGTACGCCGGTCGTATTGGACGATATGCCACTGGACTTACCCTGTCCGACTCAAACGGAACAGTCGGTCTGTATACCGGCGATATTGGGCTGTACCTAGGGGGTGATGGATTATATATCGACGATACTGGACGAGCGGGGAGTGCTGGATCATATACCGATGATGCCGGACTGCTGTATGCAGGCGATACCGGACTGTATGCAGGGAAAGATGAACCATATACATCAGTGGCCTCGTCACAATTTCTTTTTGTTGTGGTGTACTCCTGAAACGGGGCAGGGAACGGGATCGCCACTCCGGCACCATTGCTAGGGTCGACAACATGTCCCGCAAAGATGACTGTGTGTGACTCCTCTTCGATGATGAAGTAGGCAAACGGGTGGTCGGCGACGAAATCCACTCTCCGCGACTGATCTGGACTGTAGGTCGGGCAAGTAGGTGAATATGTGACAACGGCAGCTCTGGTTCCTTCCTCGTTGACCTCGATGACAGCCTTTTGGAAGACGTCATGCACGAGGAGCGGCAAGTCGGAGCCGCCTTCCTCAAGCATGTCAGAGAGGTCGGCCTCTGGAGTGAAAGGTAGCCGGAGACCCAAATCGTTGAGGACGGCGGTGACGCTTCTATTAAAGGAAATTTTGAACTTGGGCACCTGAAACTGGCCTACCCTGACCGTGCTCTGTGGCAGGTGCTCACGCAGAAAGTCTGGGGATGACGTGATCTTGTCCAGCAGGCTCCCTAGGCCGTCGAGCGAGTCCGGGAGGAAGATGCACATGCAGTGGTGTAATCGGGTACATGATGAGCTCTTGTAGCGTAGCTTGAGCACCATGAATCCGTCGTGCTCCGCGATGTAGTGCCTAGAGTAGTTGGTCATGAACGGGACGTTGACGGCAGTGCCATCGAGCCGGTAGAATGGCTTGTTCGTGGTCTGTCTCTCGTCAAACGCCAGGTTCCACTTGCCTTTGAAGTAGACAGCATTGGCTAGCACGAGCCTGGTGTTCGGGTCCAGAGATCTCGGAGGTACGACGGACGTGATGAGGTTCCTCGTGGCCTCCGCGACCCAGGTGTTGATCTGCCGCGTTGCCTGCTCTGGATCGTTGAGGAAGTCCACGACGCTGGCCTCAGCCTTGTAGGTGCCGACGACGGCGTCGCGGTAGGCCGGCTTTATCGGCCGCGTCAGGTCGCTCCACGCGCCGTACGCGAACGCCACGCTCGGCCCGCCGGACTCAGACATGTCTCTGAGGGGCCCCTCCCGGTGAAACGCCACCGAGTCCTCTAGCTCGCGGCGCGACCGCGCGCCTAAGACGCGGAGGATCTCCTCCAGGGTTGCCCCGCCAGCGCCGGCGGCCAGGAGCGCGAGGACGGCGTAGATGGAGAGCGGCGAGAAGACCAGGTTGACGTTTTTGTTTGCGTCGGCGAGTCGCTTGGTGAGGCGGGCGGCGAGATCGGTCATGCCGGACTGCTGCGCTTCCATGATATCTATCGTCGGGCAAGTCAAAGATTAGAGATTAATCGGGATAGCCTCCGGCTAGATATATATGGAGGCGGGCGTATGTCCGTCGCGTGTGCGTATGTTCTTATTCATTTTCTTAATAGTCGGTGTAGTTTAGGAGTCGCGAATCTCGATTGGATCATAATACTGTGTATTTGACAGGAAACAGTTCTGAAAGGAGCCAGTGTTCAGCATTACACAGATGCGCATCATGGTTGCTTTAGGATGCGGCGGCTTCATCCCCCTTATCTCCATGCATAAGGGTGTGTTCGGTTCCACAATCTGGAGGAATGGGACGGAACCGTTCCGCACCTGGAGCCCGTTCTCGTGTTCGGTTCGGCAAAGGAACGGAACGAAGTGGTTCCCCGAAAGAGAATATTCCTCAAATATGCGGAACGGCCTCGTTCGGCCGAATCGGTGGAATCGCGAGGAACGGCTCGCTAATGCCGAAACTAATCTCTCTCTCACGCTCCCTCACGTAACCTCTCTCCCCTCTCTCTCCTGTGGTTCTTCTCCAAGGTCAACACCGACGCCACCGCCGTCCATCTCCTCCTCCTCCGTGCTCGCTGCCGTCCATCTCATGCAGCCAGGCGCGGCGGTAAGCTCGCGGCGGCGCCAAGCTCACGGCGGTGCCCAGCGCGCGGCGGCCAGTGCGCGGCGGCCAGTGCGCGGCGGGAGCCCAGCCCCCGGCGGCGCCCAGCGCGCGGCGGCAAGCTCGCGGCGGTGCCCAGCCCGTGGCGGCAAGCTCGCGGCGGCATCCAGCGCGCGGCGGCGCCAAGCCCGCGATGGCCAGCACGCGGCGGCGCCCAGCACGACCGGTGAGGGTCA
>NC_061512.1:53910931-53941519 GCF_022539505.1 Lolium rigidum | reverse complement strand
TGATCCTCTATGTAATATAAGTTTGTCTAATTTATGGGAGGATTATGATGATTTAAAAGAAATAGATGATACCGTAAGCTCATTAGATGATTTGTCTATATGTGGTGATTTCTATTCACAACTATGTTATTGAGTTTACTCTAGATGCTTGCAAATATTATGAAAGAGGAAGAGATAAGAGCCATCTTTATGTATTCATGTTATTTAAAATGCAAGCTATCATTATTTGCATTGGCTACCATTTATTTGTTGTTATTTATTCATATATAAAATTTCAATACATGGGAAGTGGTGAGACTTAAAAGTTAATGGTTTCAAATCTTGTGGTGTGTTCCATATGCTTTCAAGTAACTTCTAATTTGAGCACACTTTTATGTCCTTGTTAAATAGTTTTACTTCTTATTACATATTAGTGAGTTTATAAGTTTTAATAAAACAAAAAAGTATGGAAGAGTAAATTAGAAGGATGAGAAATGAAGAAATTGGGATCGACCTTGAGCATGTGTTGTTCATGCCAATGGAACCATTGCAAAGTCTATATCATTAAAACTCTTTGTACAGTAAAATAAAATGAAAAAAGTGTTTCCTTTATTTATATATATGTTAGATTCTTGAATAAAATAGTTTCCAATGATTCATATAGTTCCGATCATGGTAGAAATTATCATATCATTTGTTTGGAGAACTAACAATTTTGTAGGCATTGAAGTATCATTGAGATGAAAATATTTCTTTGTTTGAGATGAGTAATATGATATGATGAGGAAAAAGTAGAGGACCAGAATTAGCAAGATCATAAGCTTGGGGATGACCACGTATCCCCATCTTCTTTCAAATATCTCAAGTAAATCATTACAAACTTATGTTCTAGTTTTGCCTTCATGATCCCTTTAAATATTTGTGGGGACCATGTTTTTATTTATCTTTGTTTGTATTTGGTTTTTATTATGCATGATTTTTGTAGCATGTTAGTTTAATTTTTATTTTACTCTCTATTTTTTAAATAAAGTATCAAGTTTTTACCCATTTGGATGTTTAAAGTTGCAAACATAATATGAAGTTGATGTGCACTTTTTAGAGCACGATTTTTGTGATTTTTTTGCTAACTCCTAAAATCTTGATAAGTTCACAGTAGCTGTAAATTTTCATCCTCTATATGCACGTAAATTTGCTAAACTTACTGATGTGTCTAAGTCGTGCTAAAAATTTAGTTTTGCTGCAGCAAAAATTCTGGACAGATTCTACCTTACTATGTTAGATTCATTCTTTTGAATGTAAAAATGATTTTTACTTGGAATTTTTGATATACTAGAATGAGTAGAATATTATGTGCTCTCTGGTTCATGAATATATAATTTTATTCTTGAGTGAAATAATAGAAAACATGATTTCTTTGTACCTCTAATGTCATCCAATGGAAAAGAATGGACATAAAAATATTGTGTTGAAGTTTTTTCACAAGGAATGGATAAATATCACACTAAGATGACTGAAGTATGATGAATATCATAAGCTTAGGGATTCCCATGACACCCCACTGGACTCATTCAAAAACTTCTGGTTTGAGCACCTCTAAACTATGTTTTTTTAGCAACATAGAATTCTTGCAAAAACTTGAAGCGTTCCTGTTTTATTTGTGTCCAGTTTTGTTTTTTAAAATGAAAGGACCATCATATTGAGTGTTTATAATTCATATGCATGAGATACTATACCAAACTCTCCATCTCTAAATGTTCAAAGTAAAATAAATTGCATGATTATAAAAGAAAAGAGGAATGCTTAAAAGCTGAAATTTATTTTGTGTATGGTATTTCTAGTTTCACATGCTCTATTGAGTGATGATTTGTCACGTACCTTATTGAGTGCTACTTCTTGATAGTATACATATATGTTTAATTTTAAGTATCATTGATTCATGATGAATGAATAGTCTATGGATATTATTGCATGCTTTTAGACCTCTTGCTAGCCAAAAGATTTGAATTTTTACACAAGCATAGACTTATTTCCAAGCTCAACTCAAATCCAATGGCTATCATACCTACCTATATATCACTTGATATTCCTAATATAATGTGTGTGTTTTCACTCCCACCTTTTCAAAATTCTCTTTTGTGTAATTTAAAACTCATAAGAAAGTAAGGTGTGGAAGGAAAATACCACTATGCATGTTGTGGGTTTGACTGATTATGAGTAATGAGCTAGACCGTAACCATGTTTACTAGGGTAGTCTTTCAACATTGCACAATCAGGGTATTGAACCCTGCGTTGATCATCATTTCTTTTGTTTTGTTGATGGCTATCTCTTGTGGAATGAATGGAGGTTATTTAAGAGTAAGTATGCATACATTGTTAGAGAAGAGCAATGAGCCGCTAACCAAAGCCATGCTTAATCATGGTGAAAGTTTCAGCAACGAGCATCCTCAATAGGAAGAGCGAAAAAAGTAAGAGAAAAAGAGTTATGAAAAAAGAGAGTGGAAAAGCAAAGAAAATAAAAAGAAAGAAAAAAAAGAGTATAAGAAAGAAGTAAGATAGTTAGAGAGGATGCTCCACGTATGTTGTTCATGTTGTCCCGGTATGGATGGCCTATAGTTGAGATACCCATCTCCTTTGGTCCTTTGTATAGGCGGCATGAAGGTACCCCATTGCGATACTTGGTTGAAACATGTATGCTGAAAAGTCTTGGTAACCCGAAGTTGCGAAACGAGAGGTGTAGTCCTTAGGATTCAAAAAATTGATTCATCACTTACTTATAAGAGGTCAAACTCATGACACATATATATCATCATACATGAGATACTTGGTACCCCACCCTTACTATTATTGTTGGCATGAATTGCATAGCTCAAAACTATGTTTTATGCTCTCTACTTTTTATTTTGTTGGAGGTTTAGAACATACATTCCCTTCTTACTTTCTTGTGTTTAAAAGTCAAACAAAATATTCCTGAAAAGAGAGGACAAAAAGTCTTCCAACAATTCTATAGGATTCTCCTAAGCATGCTTTATGATTCATATTACTCATCATTCATGCTTCTTACAATGCTATTTACTATTATGCATGCTTTGTAGAATGTAAGAATTATCACTTGATAAGTTCATATTACTTTTTTCATTCTTTACTGACTGAACCTTGTGATACTTTGCATGATTATTTAGAGCTATCTATAATAAACTCTAAATTCATGTTATTTTTATCACCTTTATGCTCGGGATGAGCATATGTTAAGCTTGGGGATGTTGATGCATGAAAAATGCATACATGAAATTTATCCTTTATCATATTGAATTCCTATATATTTACAACATATATGATGTTATTACCATGTTTTACAATATTTTAGGGGATTTTTTAAACAATCCCCTCTCCCCCGGTTCTAATTCGTTTGGCAAAAAACGCCTCTTTCTAGTGTTTTTGACATTACATGAGCTACGAGACTCTAAAAAGGGCAAGGTGAGGGGCCACGCTTCGAAATTTTTGAGACAAACAAGATAGGCTGAGGAGGGACAGGAGACCAACAGGCTGGGAAATATGCCTGGTGGCGCGACCTCCCCCTCTGGGCGTGCCACCTGTGCTCTTTCTCACCTTGATCGTCCGATTCGCTTCAATCTCGCACCCACCGACTTATTTTGACCTAAACACTATATATATACGACCCCATGGGGTTTCGTAGAGGCTACGGTGGCGGAGATCAAAAACACATAAACTGAGAGTCAGCAGGCTTCCGCCGGTGGAGATCGGAGGGGAGAAACGCTACCGGAATCGCCTCCGTTGGACTCCCCCCCCCCATCTGGTGAAGGCATCAACACCATCTTCATCATCTACAGCAACACCATCTCTATCTACCCATTGTAATCTCTTGGCTTGTGTGAGGTAATCTATCGTTTTCTCATGATGTATTGTACCTTTATGTCTTTGTTTGAGTACTGACTCGTTCATGGAAATTGTAAGATGCTTTGTGATGGTTGCATATAAGTATTTGTTATCTTCTATGATGATCTTTTGTACTGATATATGAGTGCACACATATGTCGGGGGATGCATAAGGTTGTCACCGTTGCATGTTGATAGGGAGAGGGACAGCGGGAGCTGACAGTAACCTTGTCCTAATTCTTAGATGCATGTTGTATTAATCATGATTAATCAAATAGGAGTTTCATTATGGGGACCTTTAAACTTACAGCGGTGGTTGGACTTCATGTCTTAATAATTCCCTTGTTTGCTCTTAACTGACCTTGGGATCAATCACTAGGGGTGTATTTGCGCATATCCATGGCTACACCTATCTATGGATCCTCTCTAGAAGTAACACTAAAAAGACTATAATAAGTTCCACTAATTGTGACAACCACACAAATGAAAATGCAATTTGCCTGAACACTTGCTCTCTTGAGTTACTCCATTTCACTCCACTTTATTGCATTTTACTTTATTGCACTTTACTTTTCTTGCACTAGTTTTACTTCTTGCATTTTAATTTCAGCACTTGTATAGTAGAAACCTCTACACACACTAGATCCTAGCTTTGCATAAAAGGTCATATAAGTGGGTTATGGAGCTTTAGAGATAGATAGTTTACCTTCAGCTCCTCGTAGGCTCGACACTCAAATACTTACCGTATTGTGCTGCGGTGACCCCCTGCAGTTGGGGGTTATCGGTAACCAAGAAAACTCGAAGGAAAACAAAGCCTTATATCCCCACTGAGCTTATTCACCTGAGTCCATCCGGTGTGTGATCTGAACTTGTTCTCGTTAACGCCCGCACACTAACTAAAGGAAAATTTGGTCTCATGACACGCTGACAAGAACTTTGTCCAACTTTTCCTATGTGGGATTCTCTTTTTGTTGGCCCAAGCAAATCGTCTTGCTGAGAGAGCAAATTCTCTTAAGCCAAACTTTCAGTGATTGCATTAAAGATAAAAGGCCATCACGCATTAAAATTATTACTACTCCATGTTTCTATAAGGAGTACTATTTTCCTCATGTTTGCGGATGATATTAAAGCCACACCAACTAACATGGGAAACAATTAATCATCATCACGTGAACTACCTGAGCCAAGAACGCGCCCTTCTGAGCATCTTAGCTTGAAACTACTACTAAAGATTATTGAAAGCTATCACAATTAGAATATATAAATGTGAAAACTGATCCAACGACAAACTTTTAACCCGTAAAGCTTGGGAATTAAAACCCACTAAAATGCCCTCGGATCTACCGAGAGGAGGAAGACAATACCAAACATAGTCTAGTCCACCTGATAATTTTTTTTCAGAAAAGGTGTTGAAAAGCTCTCTCTCCATGTTTCTATAAAAACACAGAAGTCTAACTTATGTCCTCTTATAGTTTCATGAACTATTAAATGCTTTGTCGCATCTTTAAAATTATCTCTATTCTAGAAACTACCCATCACTGTGAACCTTCTTTTTTATTTTAAGACGGCACTTTTCCTCCTAGCAACTGAAACCTCGGAAATTTTCCTCTTATGGATAGGCTTTTGTTTTGGTAAGTGAAAAGTAAGATCATTATGAACTTCTTGATCCTTGTTGCTCTTCTTCCTCTAGATCAACGCTTAGCTCTTTAGCTTCAGCAATGACCAAACTACTAAGTGTAGAAACTTCTTCTTTAACTTTTTCTTTGTTTCCTTGTAGCATAACTAAAGTTCTTTGAAGTCCAACATCTTTAATTGTAGTTACCGAGGATTTGAATTGACTAGGTGACATATCTAACAAAACCCTGAACCTCGACACACGAGCTATGACAACCTCATTGCAAATTGAAGATATCAAAAAAAATTGAGACGAAGTCACAAAAAAAAACCTGCATCCGACGATGAATCACGATTTTCCGTCATCATTTGAGCCTTCTCCGTATGACTCGTCATTCAGTTGAGCACGAATACGGTCGCTTGACCACAACCTCGCGACCGCTACACCACCGAATGTTCGAATGCCACCACATCAGCTTGAGATAAGCGGCTACCTAGAAACACTCATGTTAGGCATGGTGTGCTTGGAGAGGAGTTGCGGCGTGTCCTCCTTCCTAGAGTGCACGATAACGATAATGACGATGTGTTCAGTGGACCAGGCTGCGCCACTATGGCTCATGCCTGAAGCAACATAGTGAACCTAAAGGAGAAGAGATCATTGGCGGACTTGCCATCTACATGTGATCACGAGGCAAGACCGGCGACAAACTTGTCGCCAATGCCTACACATCACCGGTCTCCTGCCGCGTGTTGACAAGTGTGATAGGCGAAAGGGTTTTGGCCTTGATCAGCTTGACCGAGGAGTGTCCCCCGAAGCTGACTGTGACACGGCCTCCTGCCGAGCATCAGAAGACTCCGACAGAGTGGCCGTCAAGGATCATTTTCGATGAACAAGGAAAAACTGTCCGAGAGGGAACCGATAGAGCTGCTGGAGACCGGCATGCGTATGTTAGTGTTTTATGAGTAGGATGCTTACATTTGTATGCCAATGATGCTTATAGTTCGGGTTGTTTCTTTGATGATGTTGGGAGCATCATGGGGTTGGGGATTCTGGGCGGATGATGCTCAATTTGGGTTGGGTTTTTTTTTTTTGATGATGCTAGATTGTAGTCGGATGATGAGCTAGATTTGTATGCATGACATGATGTTTACGAGTTGCATAATACTTGATGTAGGGAGTGAAAGTCGAAGAGGGTGATGTTGAACTTGAATGTGTCAGCGGTACACAAAATCTGTTTGGTCCACTGGTTTAAGGGAAGACCATTTCGACTAATAATATGGTCATCAAGATGACGTGCAAGCCAAGCTACCGACAATGAGGTCGGCCTCCAAAGGTTGGTCAATTCATTGATGAAGATGAACCAACACAATTTTATATGTGGTTGGATACATATGCAGTCTCCTTGCTTGTCTTACCGAGAAGGTGAAGCTGACGATCTATAGACGAATTCCTTTGAGTTTCGGGTTCAAAACTATGATCGGTGCTCGTGGTATGTGCATCTTAGAAGGTTTTTTTGGGAGATTGTCTTGCAGGCCAGGTGGCATGAGTTTATATAGTTCCATGGCACCAACAAAATGGATGTTCTCATCTTCAAGTTAAGGATACTCATGAGTAGAAGTTTATATTTATTTTCGATAAAGCATGTTTTATTACTTAAAAGGTTTAAACATTACATCCGACACGTTGATGTTTATATAGTGAAGGTTGAACGTATTAACTAGTATGTAGTGTTATGTTCAGTCTAAGGGTGTAACATTAGTAGTATGTATTTTGTTGTGATGATGCCAATTTGTGGATTTTGTAGTGCGGCAATGTCACCATCTTTATAAGAGGTGTCCAAAACGCACTCATGCAAGCAACTGAACTCCAGCCCATGCATTGCGTTACCTACACCAAAAGGTCTAAAAACACCAATACACAGCCAAAACCATTCCCTCTTCCAGACGCGATACAGTGCAGACAAGCCAAATATGGGTGTATTCCTGTGAGGCCGACAAGCCTGTCTTAACCTCCTTCTTGCCTCACTTCTAGAAGATTGAAAGTGGAGTAAAAAAACCTAGAAGTAGAACCATTTGAGACTGAATATTCAATCCCCGTGTGAACGAGCAAGCCCTCAAAAATACTAGTTTGAGAGGAGTCAAGAACTAGAAATAGAAAGAAAGCTAAAATGCACATGATCCAAATAAGAGGCTGAAGTAGAGATCTTGAATTATCTGTACGAAATGCAAATTTCAACGAACAGAATGTTATTGAGATTTTATGATGGCCAACAAATGCAAATATCTGTTTGATAGATTTTATTATTGTAATATAGTATTTCCTAATTAGAACATCTGGTACTTTAATTATATGCAGTCCAATGTTTGACCGATGAGCTTGAGAGAACTTTCTTGTGCTTGAACAGAAAACATTTTTTTATTTCGGAAACATAGCACTCTCATTTTAGAATACGAGCACAAGGTACATGCTATGCACGTGGTGGTTGATGGCGACTGCAAATAAGATAAATATATACATCTACTATATTTTATAAATCAAATGAGTGGAAATTTGGTGCATATAGGCACCGGTGATCCCTTCTTAAAAAAACCCACATTTCTAACTATCAAAAAAATCTGACAAAAAAATCTGGATGTATAGCCAAAAAGTATTGCACACAATATCAGTTTGAAATAATGATATTTTGGGCCACACAAAAATGATAAAAGTGTAGAACTATATAGTGATTTCAAATCTTAAAAAAAACAGATTTTGTTTTGGTAGATCAGAATATATAAAACATTATGAATTGAGATTTTACACGTTTGTGGAATACATGCTTAGGTACTTTTAGAATTTTGTTTCATGATATTCTAAAATTGTAAAAATAATTTTCGATTTGTTAATTCGTAGTGAGCACTTGGGCTCGAGAGCTAAAATGGTCTTATCAACTAATGGTTCCGGCATCGACATAGGGTGGCCAAAAGATTATTTCAAAAGTTAATGATGCCATCAGAACTTCAATCTAGGCGATGAAACTGGTTGCAGCATCTAGCCAATTTTTAATTACCCAAAATTCCTCACATGAGCTGCAGCTTTCACAGAACTATTTTATAGATCGAAATGAATTTAACAATAAAATGTTAAGCCACAATGGTCTGACACTTCTTTTTTTTCGTCTCCTATCAGACCTGCTAGATTTTGAGATATGGTGATTAAGTGCTTGCTTCCTCCGTAACAAAAAGGTTAAGTGGTTGCTTCTTAACATCAATTTTTAGAGTTTCGCAAAAAAAAAAACATCAATTTTTAGAGGGATACAGTACATTAATTGATAGCTAGTTCCAGGAAAATAAAATGGTAATTTCTAAGCCGCTCAGCCTGGTGTGGCCCACCACCAATTAACATCTGATGGTAAAAGAAGAAAGGCCCGAGGCCCAGTGCGGTAACAGAAACAGTTAGCAGAAGAAAGAAAGGCCCAAGGCATCTCGCGGACGTTTGAACACTTTTTCAGGACAAGGAGGGTAGGACTAAACAAGGCACTTCTAGAATGTTGGAGATGCTCATCATCTATCAGGTTCATAGTGAGTTTGATCGTTTAGTCTGGTTTTTAGATCCACCTGAGGGTGTAAACATCCCTGTAACCTCTGAAGGTTGAATAAAGAAGGGGATTATGCTCAACAAAAAAAAATCTGCGATTTACTGTTTATGGCGAATCCAGTTGTTTTCAGCCGTTACATTTAGGATAGCAACGGCTGAAATTGATGCTTTAGGCCCAATTCAAAACTAGCACATTATATAGGGGTATAGATATAGATAAGAAAGATGAAATGCATATCTAATAGCCAGGGAAAAATCCCGCGCACACACAAATGGAGGGATAAAATCATAATTATTTACGTAGCAGGTTAAAAAACCACAACACAGAAAATGCACATCTGTGTGCGAAATGCAGAAATATGCTACTTTAAATATTAAGTCATTCATAGAACTGTTTTGCACGTTAAATATCAAACTTAAGAGTTGACAGTAAACTAGACATGCAGAAGTGCTGATGGAGTCGGACTACCAAAACATTGCTCTGAAATGTGCAGAGTAGAACAGCTGAACAAAAAAGATTAATCCCGCCACTCGACACAAGAAGTTATAAATGGTATCAAAACACATAAATAACACACAAATCATAAGTTTCATCCATCAGCAATATCAGGTTCTCCGGTCATCAGTTCCACACCAATAAGTTAGCTAATACTCCCACGGGTTCTACCTAATCACTGCACAAGTGGAAGAAACAATGTGAAGATCGAGTAGACAAGACAAAATCTATTGGCAAAATACTGCATAATGCTGTGAGGACAATAACTTCTATTCATTCCATTTAGCATTACCTTATTTTCCAACTTTTTTTCATCCAAACTCCTTGTACAAATGTATTAATCAATGCAATATTCAAATCCCAGTAAAGAAAAAGAAAAACATCCATGTGTACGTGTGCCTTGCACCTCTAGGCCAGGCAGATATGGAGATGGAAAAGCATCACTTAGCCATTTAATTGGTGTGAAGTCTATAGAACCCTATATAGGCATGCATAGTCTCTTGTCTACGAAGAGGTAATAGTACAAATTACTTTCGGATCACATAAAAATGGATGGTTCAAATTAGTCTGGGAAAACCTTAGATTTCTCAAAATGCAATATAAATGTCAGTTGAGTTTCATTTTTAAGATCTAGGAACTCATAATATTGTCGTCGTAGTATAGGTTACCTGTGCCATCATATTCTTGCACCAGTACATCCGAGTCACCTTGCCCTGCATAGATCCCAAAGAGTATTTTTAAGAAAGCCATTTAAATGCATGTAACAATAGAATACTTGTTTTCCTTAGCTGATTATAGATTTATAGAATCAGGACTGTTGTTTCTGTTGTAACCTACTGAAAACATGAGTCTAATCACAGCAAACAATATTTAAGAGGCAGAAGAATTTGCGACGTGTTAAAACTTATGCCGCCATACCTGCGAGTCCTCCTGTTTTTCGTGTCATTCAGACGCTTCACTTGGCTACAAATGTACTCAACGCTCTCACTGATAGTGGCCTTCCTCTTGCCCTTGAAATTCCAGAGCTCAGGTACAATGGTTCTATCCCTCAGCTTGCCGCTTTCATGAATTTCGGTCAAACAATTCACCACAGCCTTGCACACCTCTTCATCCCATGCAGCACATAGCTCTTGCAGCTTGTCATCACTGACATCAACAATCTCCTAATCACATGA
Organism: Lolium rigidum; assembly: GCF_022539505.1. Classification (NCBI taxonomy): domain Eukaryota; kingdom Viridiplantae; phylum Streptophyta; class Magnoliopsida; order Poales; family Poaceae; genus Lolium; species Lolium rigidum. Next base: position 53,930,784 of record NC_061512.1, on the reverse strand, counting down.
TCAAGTAGCAGCGTACGCTCAGAATCTATCATCTCCAACAACAGATAGAACAATCTATGATCTGTCAAGAACTTGGAGATGAAGACAAGATGGTGTAACTACCTTAGTGATACCTTCAACTGTGACAGTCTTGAAGGGATTCCACTCTGGGTTCATGATCTGCTCCTGCCAATAGTGGTACAACTCAGACGATTTTTTCTGTGCTTCATTGTGAGGCAGCTTCTTAAGGCATGCTCGCAGGAATGGCCTGTCGTCCAATTGCCCTATGTACTTTATCGCGATATTCCTTCCTCCAGTATTACTAATGTCAATAAACCCCTGGAGTACCAAGTTATAGTGTCAGCTTCTTTTATATATAATTTCATTGTGATGGGAATGTTTACTGTAGTCTGTATGTAATGACAACAGACAGCAACTGAACCTTGATCAGCATCGAGTGGATATCAGAAATTTCCCTTCTAGCACCCTCATGCTCAGTGCTTAAACCTTGATCAGGATTGTCCATACCGGAAAGATCTTCCATAAGCTCATGCTCATCAGCATTTTCATCTCCAGATTGCCGCTTCCGTTTCTGCATTGATCCTGTTTGTGCCTTCTATCAAGGTGGCAAAAGCAATGGTCAAGATTTAAGGTAAGCAGCTGACACGTGAATTTACAAAATAAATAGAAAATTCCTCTTTACAAACAAAAAATGCGGAGTTGGCTTAGAAATTTTGGGTGCATACAGATTCATCAGGGCATATGATGCATTGAAAACACAGAAAGGGAAATTTTGAACTTTGGTAAGTCTATAAGATAATCTAGTAATCTACTGATTCCATGCAACTTATCATTATAATAGTTTAGCAGTGAATGACTCATTGAAATACAAATATTCCAGGGGCACAACGGCACACTACTAAGATCAACTGTGCTAATACAATGAAGAACAGATTCAAAAGTCCATACTCCATACACACCAATTAGGATTCATTAAAGTATTAACTGCACACCACAATCTGAACAACGGTGGATTTGCAAATAGGTCAAACTTTAAAGTGAATTAAGTAAGCAGAACTGTTTTCCAAAGGCTCCAGCATCCATGCATCAAACTATTCACGTCATTACATTCGTTCAAAGCAGCAAAGATTAGTATTCGACATTGGTTTTACAATTGCTCCACAGAAACACTACTTACCCTTCCAGACTGGCTCTGCTGAAAACCACTTCCCTGCAGTAGATTGCTAGATTCATTTGCTTGGAGCTTTTCCTTCAGAGATTCAATCTCGGCTACCAGCTCTTCATTCTTTTTAGTGAGACCGTCCTTCTCAGCAGCCAGTTGGACAATCGCTGGTCAAAATACCAAAATGGATAGAACACAGTTAAGGCTATTCTGCCAGGCTTATATCTAGGCTTGACTGATAAAAAGAAAGTGTGTTAATTAGGACATCTCTATTAATTTGTGTAGCTTAGAAGAAGTGAAATCTTGCTTTTCAGATTATCTTATTTTGTTATGCCACCATAATTCATCTTCGGTGGCATGATCTTCTTAGGAACTAACAATTTTAAATTATGTCTCTGACATTCTTATGAAGTAATAAATAAAGATGACACATTTATGAACTAATCAGAAATTATTAGTGTGAAGGACACAAAACAGTACTTACCATTCTGTTCTTGCTGGAGCTTTACCTTTTCTTCGATGACACAATCAAGCGCATTTTTTATGCCAACACAGTCAATGTAGGCATACTTGTGGAACTCCAGCCTGGAGTGAACATCTGAAGTCAGCACATCAAGGGGTGATGGCAAACGACTTCCATCCCCAGTCTCAGCCATATAGACTGCGAAGTCAAGATAAAAAATATCAAAATATAAATCCATTTGGGTTTCTATCCATCAAATATAGTGGGAAACAGCTGCCCCACATTAGTAAAACAGGGATTCCTCAACATGACCAAAATCAGGATCAGGGGATGGAATTCAGAAGTCAGTATACAATCTTTACTGTCCCTTGAACTTAAGTTGCATTATTCCACTAAGGAAATTCAATGAGCACATACCGGTTCTGTTTTATTTTATATGCACTTAAAAAATTCCATTTATATGAGTTTATGTTGTGCCATAATAGCAACTCGTTGATACCAATGGATGATGATCTTGAGCATAAAAATTACCGATTGATTACCCTAAGGATACCAATGGATAATGATCTTGAGCATAAAAATTACAGATTGGTTACCCTAAGGATAAAATATTCTTGTGAGTGCTTTTATTTTTTGATTCATAAAAAGGAAATAGTTTCCTCGCCCCTTTTTTTGCATCATTGAAAGGTAAAAAGAAATTAAATATTGCTAGAGAATAACATGCTAGGAAATTAAATATTAATCAAGTGTAAAGTGAATGTACTCTCAAAATTAGTCATTCTGCATGTTGTCTCCAGCCTAAGAAATGCACTAAACTGATTTGAGAGATAGTGAACAACATGCTAAGAACACCCATATATGTCCTCTATTTTTAAATAGAGAGAGTAACAACTTATGCGAATTCAACGAAACAAAAACCCATCCAAGCTGGAAATTCAACATTATCTTCATTGCCCAAAACTATTATAGAAATATTATGAATGCCATCTGATAATCTAAAAGGAAGGACCGAAATCTGAAGACATGGCTACCTAGAACTTGCACATTTTACCTAGTAGGAGAACAGGGATAAGGATAACAGTGTGTGCTTCTTTATTTTACCTCTTCGAGATATAGAATGCTGACAAAAAAATAGCTAAGATATCAACCTATATCAAAGCAATGCCAGAGGAAAAAATAACCCGTACAAAAACAATAGAGATATATGTTACTAGGGCTACAAGCAAGGATGTGACCCTCAATGCAAATCCCAGGGGCAGAGCATTTCCATGGCATTCAGTTGTAAGTAAGACTACAATACAACAATCAGCACCAAGGCAATCACACACAGCAGCAAAAGTGGTGGGGAATGTGGGCATGGAGCTGGTAAGAGAAAGACCTCAGAAAACGGAGAACCAGCACCAACTTGTTGGCTGCAGCAGTGGCTCCAAAACAGATCTGCAAAATGGAAAACTCGGGTCAATGAAGGACTGAGCAAGATCACGCAAAGTATTGCAGAAAGCTGGATCGTAGTTGAAAAAAAAAGAGGTTCAGGAGTTCTATGGAGGGCATTCTCAAAAAAGTACTTTCCACATCCTTAGAAGAACAGAATCAAAATAATCTCTGTTCGTTCAAAGATTAAGACTTCCTTGTGCAGCGGAAAAGGAGCAAGGAGCGAAAAGGCAAGATTTTTTTTTGCTGGTAACAAGATGAACTCTTTCTAAAAGGGGAAAGGGAGCAAGAACCCTAAATCTGGGGTTTTCCTTTTAGAAGAACCATACCGAAGTCCGAGATTAGGAACAGATACTGCTTTCATAAGCACATAAGAAAACCCGAGATTCATCCTTTTGAAAAGGGAGAAAAAAATGCAATTCACAATGTCCCGAAATCCCGGGGGGGGGGGGGGGGAATGGAATCAAATCCGCAGCTAACCAGACAGATTCAAGTGTCTCGGTGAGGAAAATACTATGAATCGATTGCACACGGCAATAACTGAAACAGTAAAACATAGGGATTTCTTGTTTGTTTTCTGTGGAGAGATAGAGGAGAGCGTACCAAAGTGGGCTGGGAGAATATTGCCGTTGGGGGCCTCTACTGTACTGGAGCACTCGCGTAAAATGGGCGGGCTGACCCGTACCGAACGAGGAGAATGTGTTGTTGTTTCTGTCGCCCGAGTTCAGACCTATCTTATCTTAACTCCCCGCCTAATCTAGACATGATAATAAAATATGATACTCGTATAATAATAGGTTATTTTTTGTTTTACCTCTACTAACCAGATATCATAAACATGTTGTGAGAGATTGCGCTAAGAGATTATCTCTTAATTAAGACAAGACAAACATTTTTTTATTTTCTCTTTCCTTCACCTTCGCGTTTATCCTACGTGGCGCTGCTAAGATATCGTCATTATATATGCGCTGAGTTGTTGGTATTTATTCACAACAACAAGCGGGGTTCTAGAGTCAAACTGAAGTTGGTATGGTTGATCATTTTCCGGAGAATCTAATTTATACTCAAAGGTTGAAGAGAATCCATGTGGAAGCACGAGAAAAACGGTGCCATCCTCGTGGGGCGACACCTACACCAGCCGCCCCTCCGCTCTTCCCTTTGTCCCGTCTTCGCCGGAGCCGCCTCCGGCCAAGCCTGGGCGGGCTTCGATGACACGGGTGGTGGGGCGCTACCCCTAGGTCGTCTTCTCTCCCTCCATGTCCATGACGCTCATGTCAATTGAAGGAGGATCGCGGGCTCTATCGGGATCTGCGGGGGTGGTTACCATGGGTTGTGGAAAAAAGGCGTTCCCCATCAACAACGACTTCTCGACATTCCAGCGACACTATGACGAGCTTCTCTTTTGGGCACGGCGACGTGGCATTCGGTGAGGCAGTCTCGACGACGGCGAAGCGTCCTTGTGGTGACACAGCATACCACTGCATGGTGTAGTACGCACGTCGTTGACATAACACAAGTGAAACACCATTCCACTCATATTACATCCCTCAGAGTGGTACAACAGAAACATATGCGAGTCCAAGGTATGTCTACAGAAGTACACACGAACTGTTTACATAAGATCAACACAGCCTCCTACTTTACAGTGAGGTAAAACTTCAAATAAAGCTCGAGAAGAATGACTCCTAGTCTATCTTATTGCTATCACTATTTCTAGAGATACTAGGCTTGCTATAAAATCCGGGCTACTTAGGTGCTAGGATTAGGGAAAAGTTCCCTTCTATTACTAGTCTAAGTTTCCACTCTAACTGATGCAAAAGTTGACTCCATTGACTTCTTTGATTGGATTCTTCATCTTGTTGCAGTTGCCTCATTTGTCTCCGAGTTCCATGGTAGTTTCTCCTTAGGTGCCTTGATCTAAGAAGGGGTTCAAATGGGAGGGAATGAGTACGAGCGTACTCAGCAAGTTCATATTAGGAAATAGGTGTATCATGCACTAGCTACAGCCACAAATCAGAAAGACTTAGGCGAATGCAAGTTTTCGTAAATATTTCTTCAAAAGGTTTATTTTATTCTGAAAACTATACCCGTTAGTCTTCACATGTTGAACAGAGCTTCATGGAGTTCCTTTCCCGCCGCGTTCGTAGTTCCCTTCCCGGAACAGGGAGTGATAGCCACAAATTTGATACACTCTACAGAGGTGCGTTACTTTTCCCATAAGAGACCTTATCCTTGTTGCCAATCAGGCGTCGGCTTTCCCACCCACACTTCCTTGGTGTGAGGCCAGGTGTAAGATCCAAGCCAATCACTGCCTTCTCCGCGACCTTGCATAACCACCCTTTTGTCCATCCGTACATCCCCGGTAGATATCTCCCGATCATACGGCTTTACCCCCGATGTACTATGGACAATCCCTCATAGACGATAGAGCCTCTCATCCACACGGATAGGGATTTTAAAGGATTTCCCAACCTACTGTAGTGTTATCCCCAACACCCAGCCAGGCTCCATTAAGTCCGTTGATATGCAAGAGGGAAAAGATACCGCTGACTTCCCTAGAGCCATTATAGATCTTATGGTTAACGCGATATGTACGGCACTAGAATCACTGGACAACATTGGTACTTAGTCCTAGATGAATAGTACCCTTGCAATGGAACCTCCACCAATCAACACATACCATGGTTCCATTGCCCACCACATAGTCATATTCATAATTGTAAAATAATACTTTGCTTTTCAATGCAAGAGTGATAAGTATAGTACTTTACATATAGTTTGATAAAAAATAATCAAATGACATGAGCAAGCGATGAACTTGCCTTTTCTTGACTGCAAGGTTATGCAGGCAAAAGTTTCGATACGTGAGAACTCCAAATTCTTAAATACCTCCATTGTCCGGTAAGGACAATGTTTAAAGAACTGGCAAAGATGCTATAATGCATAGTATGAGATGCAATCGTCCCGAGCGTAACCTAACCTCGATGATTTAGGATGGATGAGTTGTAAAGATTTCTTTAGGGTGTGTTGCACTTTTCGGATGGTTCTCAAACAAGGTTCTTATTAGGGTTGGTGATATTATAGCATAAACAAGTGATATAGTGCATCATAACAATCATACACACAAAGGAATGGTGGTTGCATAACAAGTTAAGAGTAGTTGTCAATTTTAAGTTCTACAGGACATGGTTGATGATTACTTATATTATACTTCAAAAGAATAACTTTTGAAGAACATATTTATTAAGAAATAATAAGTATTTCAAATAAGAACTATGGCTTCTATGGTTTGATTGACATTTGCACTTCAAAATAATAACTTTTGAAGAATAGGTTTAATAAAGAACAAGAAGTACTACATATAGGAGCTAAGTGTTACTAGGGTTTGCTATTGGATTAATTTAGTTTTCTAATAAGGACTAGTTGGTTCTTATGTTGAATGGGTCTATATATAGCAAGTTTTGGCAGGTTTATTACTATGGTTTCTCATAAGCATCATATGAAAGGATGGTTATCAAGGTGGTTCCATAGGTTAGCTACTAGGGTTTACTATGACTTCTCATTTGTTTCACTAAGTACTCTATCATGGTTTCTAAGTTAGGTGGTTTCTTATTTCCTAAATAGGGTTTAGTGGGATAGGAGCACGTGATGTGAATTGCTACATAAGATTGGTATTATGATTGATCTCCATGGTTCTTCTGGGGTTTGATGGTTGAGGTTGATTCCAATGGTGTGATACTAAGTATGAGGATCAATGGTGTTAATATGTGGGTAAGAAGCTAGGGTTTACTCCTAAGTGGCACTAGTTGGTTATATAAGGTTTATTCAAAACTAAAGACATAAAATGATGATTTCATGTGAATTGTACCTAGTTTTATTTTAGTAGATCATGAGCATGCATTCATTGGTCTCTTATTAAGATTCTATATGTAAACGTGAGGTTCACATTATCACATGTGATAAACAACTAGGGTTTTAGAGTTGATTCTAATGTGGGATGATCACATACAATAATGGGATCAAAGTTCTTATTTATAGTAGTATTAGGGTTTCTAAATTATGATATCATTTATAAAATGATAATTGGTAATGGAGTTGAAGTTATAAACTACTTTGAAGTGAAATTAATAATGGACTTAGCATTTTATTAAATTTTAAATGATTTAATAATTAAGATAAATACTACTTAGGGTTTAACTTAGGAACTAGGTTTTTATAATTATTGCTAGGTTTTAAAATAATAATTTGTGAACTAAAAATGATTAAGCAAACAATCTTTGAGTTACCAAAATAATATTATTTTTTAATATTTTCTTGCTTTATTATTATTTAAAGAAAATAGAAAACATTAATTTGCAAATTAGGGTTTTTGAATTACCACTAACATTTAAATTAATGAAAAGATTATTAAGAAAAATAATCCTAACATTTTATTTACTTTCTGGATAGCTATTATTTAATTTTTATACTTAACTAATTTATTGAATTCAAATTGTGTTTTAAATAAATGAAAAGACATAATTAATAAAGGTAATAATAAGTGGATTCTTATTTTGACACACATTTTTACTTTATATTTCATTTGAATAGAGTTTATTTTTGTGAGCATTTTGATATATTATTTATATTTTTCTGAGCTAAAATGAATTTTATCTATTTTTGCAAAGTTTCAGCTATTTACTAATTTTTTAATTAAACAGAAATACTATTTGTACCGATTCGATTTATACTCACAGTCACAGACAGGTGGGGTCATTGCCAGGCCAGACGCCACCTGGACGAATACTAGTCAAAGGCCACGCAGTCTCGTCGGCATCTTGACGCCGACGGTCAGCGCACGACGGCGCCGCCGTTTTATGGCCTCCCGGGACGCGCAACTAGGGTTTTCGGAGTCTCCTCGACTCGCTGAGGCTACTAGTGGTGATGGTTTCATGAGGGGATCACCGGAGCGTCGCCGGCGTGAGGTACTGCGGTGGTCCTCTCCGGCGAAGTGGCTAAACGGCGCTGCAGATGATGCCAGGAAGGAGTAGAGGGGTCCAGAGGTGCGGCGAACCCGAGCGGAAGGGATCGAGATGATTTCGTCGATAGGAAGCTCCCCTCTTCGATTCCTTCTATCGGAGGCTCTACGAGACACGGCGGTGCTGCTCAGCTACCTCCTGGACCCTGGGGTGGCCTCCATTGCCGACTTCGTGCCCGACTCCGGTGAGATGTTGTGGAAGAGATCGAGAGATAGAGAGGGATAGAGAAGAAATGGATGGCCGGCGAAGCTTTAGAGTTTCCAGGAGATGCTCCAGACATATTTATAGAGCTGGACGGGGGCTAGTTTGTCATCTCACCATCGGCGACGACGGAGATGTTGCGGTGGTTTTGACACGGCCAACGGGCACGAATCAGGACGCAATTAGGATCAGACGGACGTGAGGAGAATTGGACGCAGTTTTGAGTTGATGGGCGATGTCCAGGTCGTCCTTATCGTCGACGAGGGACGTGGCCGACGCTCTCCTCTGTGTTGTCGACACCGTAGAGGAAGACGACGATGCCACCTTTCTTTCTTTAACACGAAGTGTTATGGCGGGTTGGGCTGGCTTCCTTCGTGGGCTGGGCTGGCGACGTGGGCTGCGGTGGCCTTCTTCGGCTGCTAAGCAAGGTAAGGCCCTCCTCTCCTTTTGTTATTTATTTTCTATTTTATTTTCTGATTTGAATTAGTTAGTTGAATTCAAATTTGATTTCTATTTATTTTTGCAGGTTCTTAATTGTGTGAACTTTAATAGAACTTGATAGTGATGCTTACTGCATGGTTTTGTTATTTAAACAATATTTAATTTGTGAATAACTTTTTGTTCTTGTGAGATGCATTTAAAATTTAAAATAAATATGATTTAGGTGTTTATCTCAATTGCCTTTTAATTTTGGAACCAAATCTATTTAAATGGGTTGAATTTTATAATAGGTGCATAGTGAACACATCATTAGGTTTTGCTAATACTTACAATGGGGATTGTTCACATATAATATAATTATGGTTGAAGTTTAAAATAAAAGGTAATGAGAATGGGTGAGTTTATGCTTTTATGTGGTGAATTGTTTCTAAGAGTTTAAGAAAATGGCTGAATAAACTTTATGATGACTAAACTCATTTAACCAACTTCAGCTTGAATTACTTAGAATAATTCTGAAGCTCATCATTAGTTAATTCAATTGCTTATATGGTGATTCTATTTTATAAAATACTATTTCATTTGGTTCTCTAAGCAAGGTATTTGGAAAGAAAAGTAGAATTGGATATTGGTTTCACTCTACTCATCAAATGGCATTTAGTCCTTAAGTATATATGGCTTGGTTCATACTTGTGATCCATGATACACAAGTTAGGGCATAATATTTTATGTGGAGTGGATCCTATGTGAAAGGGTTTAGGGTTTTGCATAATCTTCACTAAATTGAAGTGTAAATAGGCATGAGGTATGGCATGGTTCTACTTATAATTCCAAGTGATACATGTTTTGGAACTTAATTGGGATCTAGGGTTTTAGTTGTGATCACGCAAGTGATACACAACTGGGATTAGGATATGAGCATAGGCTACAATTATATTTAATTGGCTAGGGTTTTACCTATCATTTTATGTGATAAGTAGATACCATCCATCACCAAGGCATGATCATATGAGTTTCAAAATACTCATAGTTAGTTTTATTTAAATAGTTTGAACTATAATTTGTAATGTAAATGGATTTAGTTTTATGATATTCCATATAATTAATAAGTTATGATTTAAATAAGAATGTGTGGCTTTTATGCACTTTAGACCCTGTGGTTTACCTTATTTGGTAATGAGTTTAAAATTGAATTAAATTACACACAAAAGTAGTTGCTAACTTTTAAGTGTTATTAAGTTAAGGTTTAATTCTTAAAGAATGTGTTGTTGTAAGGAATACCATGTTACGATCCTTTATAGGATTTGGTATTTGATCCTCACTTAAAGTGTTGTGTAATAATTCTAGTTCCATTTGATCCAACCTATGGATCAAATTATATCTACCCAAAACAAGATTTTAGCAAAGGCTACATTGAGGTTTATAGCGCTAGGCTTGATGAGCTACTTCAATTCCAGCAAGTCAAGTGAAACTTCAGTTACTGTGACAAGTTTTAATTGAAAGCGCGAAAATACCTCGGATTTTCTATACATGAATGCAATGCACACTTTGGTGTTCTCTCATTTTGTAGCCTCTAAACCTGTGATATTACAGTCCTCGTGGTCGAACTCCAAGAACCTACGGACACATGGGTCCTAGGCCTGGTTCCTTGCGGCTGTGGAGTTCGCGGTGGAGTGTGTGGTGACCCTGCATACCACTGCATGTTGTAGTATGCCAGTCGTTGACATAACATGTGAATGTTCGAGGACGTCGCCTAGAGGGGGGGTGAATAGGCGGTGTGGCAAGTTTTAGGCTTTTCCAATTTTAGCGCAACGAAAGGTAAAAGTGATAGCTTTAGCAATAGTGATGTTCCTACAATGATATTAGGACAAGTGCAACATGCAAAGGAATCAACAAGATAGTAAGAGTAAGGTGCAAGATAACCGGAGGACGCGGAGGCGAGGCGAGGTTTGTTTACCGCAGTTCCTTCCACAACAGGAAGTACGTCTGCGTTGAGGAGGTGCTAGTCTCACACAAGAGATTAGACGGCCACACCACGAAGGAAGGCCTCACCTTCTTCCTCGAGAGAGCTCCACGGAGGTGCTCTCCCTCTTCCACTAAGGCACCGGTCGAGGCGGTGATTCCTTCACAAGGTTGGGGTGAGCTCCACACACAAGGATGCTCCCAACACCCTATGGAGCTAGTACATCACCAAGCTAGCTTCCATAGGTGCACATCTCCAATGTCCCACTATAGGAACTCATCCAATGCTCCACCAAAGGAACCCTTCCAATGCTCCACCAAAGGAACCCTTCCAATGCCCCACCAAGGAACCCTTCCAATGCCCCACCAAGGAACCCTTCCAATGCCCCACTAAGGAACTCTTCCAATGCTCCATAAAAGGAACTCTATCACCAAGATCCACTAAGGAAGAACACACACACCCTACGAGATCGAAACCCCGGAGAGAGCACAAACCGATGCACCTAATGCAATGGCTAAGAACACCACTAGGATGCCCAAGTTCTTCTCTCCCAAATTCCAACAAAGCTAGAAGAAGCTATTGGGGGAATAAGGGAGGAAGAACAAAGTGAGGAGAAACACCAAGAAACTCCAAGATCTAGATCTAGCAAGATCCTCTCACTTAGAGAAGGATTCAATTGGTGAAGCTCTAGATCTAGATCTCCTCTCTCCTTTCCCCCAAAAATATGCAACAAATAGTGGGGGGATCAAGAGGAGGAAGAAAGAACCCAAGGTCAACAATGGAGGAGAGAGAGTGGAGGTGCAGGGTTAGTTTGGTCGGAGGTGGAAGAGAGGTATATATAGGGGGCCCAGAAATATAGCTGTTGGGGCTGAACAACGGTCAGATCCGCGCCCAAAGCGGTACTACCGCTTGTCGAAGCGGTACTACCGCTCGCGCGAGATCTGCGCAGAAAACAGCTGGAAAACGCCCCAAACCGGTAGTACCGCTCCGCAGAGCGGTACTGCCGCTTGTGCCAAATCTGAGAAAATGCAAAGCAGTTGTGCGCGCGAGAGAGAGAGGGAACAACATGGCAGTGCAGAGCAGCAGCGGCAGCAGCGCATGCGGCGGCAGTGCATGCAGCAGCAGGCGTGGGCGGGAGCGAGCAGCTGCGGCGTGGGGATCGAGGGCGGCTTGCGGGTCAACGCGCGTTGGATCGAGCAGCCTCGATCGCTGGTTCTCCCGGGCGAGCGAGCAGCGAGGCTTGGCGCAGTGGTGGGCCAAGGCGTGGGTGACGGGCGACGGCCCATGCACGGGTGCGGGGTGGAGAAGGCTTGGCGCGGCTGGGCTGAGCGCTGGTGGGCCGGTGGCTTGGTGCGGGCTGCTGTAGGAGAGGAAGAAGAAAGGTCGGCCGGTAGTACCGGGCCCGGTACCGGCCTGGTACCGTAACTGGGTTACGGTACTACCGGCCCAGTACCGGTTTGGTACCGGATTGGATCCAGTAAGGAAATACTGCCCGAGCGGTACTTAGGCCGGTACCGCTCGCGGTAGTACCGCCCGGCTCAATATGCAGTTTTCTTTTCTTTTTCAAATAGATGCAACGGAAAACGCAATATCTTGAGGTAGGAAGATCGGAATGATGTGAAACCAATTTCGTTGGAAAGAGGGCGACAAGAGCTACATCTTTACAAGGTGAGAACATGCAAATGAGTGAGTGATGATTTTCTCATGGTCATAGAGGTGTAACCTCTCAATACGGTATATCGGGAAAATCATCACTCTCGCATATGCAACATGTGATGCAACCGAAATCCGTTTCATGCATAAGAACCAAGAAGAACCAAGAACACGATGCAATGCATGCAAGGTTTGAGCTCTCTCCGATGATACGACCCACTATCCTATCGAGCACAAACCTAGTCCTTGTGCGTTCCTCTCGAGTCGTCAAGCTCCGTCTTCACCCTCTTCATGATTGTACATGCCACCGTATTCCCTCAACATACACGCCACCGTCTTCTTCCATCTTCAATATCATCTTCTCTCCTCATCTTCTACGCCGTCTTCTCTCTTCATCTTCAACACCGTCTTTGTCTCTCTTCGACACCATCTTCATCATTGTACTCCGTCTTCTCCATCTTACAACCTCGAGTCCAACACATAGCTATGGACTTGACCTAAGATCGATTCTCAACGCAACCGTTAGTCCATAGGGATTGCCATCAATTACCAAAACCACACATGGGGTAAAGGACATGTTCTTACAATCTTCCCCATTTTGGTAATTGATGACAATCTCTTTGAGAGGGTTTAGATATGGAATTTAGCGAACAACCCAAGTTGAATATTTAGAACAAACTCCCCCATAATATATGCATGTGTGAATGAACTTGAATTTCATTGCATATACCGGCAATTAAAGCCTAGTGGAGTATCCTCTAAATATTCAACCATGCAAAGCAACGAATGCAAGGCATGAAAGGCAAATGCTTAAGAACCAACAAAAGCAATTCCCTTAAACCCTCCAAACTTCTCCCCCATTGGCATCGGTTGCCAAAATGGACGAAAGGTTTGAAAGGCCAATATAGTGAGCGTTCCTCCATAAGTTGTGCATTGCTCATAATTGTGAGTGAAATCAAATGCACATATTCAATGACGAATATTCGAAGGAAATCAAACTATATTGAGGATCAAAGATTGCAAGAGGATATGAAGGTGAGACACTATGAAGCAAGCAATCAATGAACCAACACTATGCTCTAAGTAATATGTGGAAGCTCGCCAAAGTTTGTGCACAAGATAAACAATTTGCATTGAAGAATAATATTCACAAGCATGGCATCATTACTCCCACAAAACCACTCAAAGCATGTGCCAAAATCAACTATAAGTGCTTGAAGATGTAAATAGTAAAAAAAACGAGCACTCATAGCCACAATCTTTGTGGAGTCATCAACGAGTCAAATAAGAATGAAGGAATAGACTCCAACAAAGAGGGATATCAAAAGATATGCACCATCTCTTATGTATATAAGTTTCTCTAAGTGGACAACATCACGAAGACATTTGTCCACAAAGAACCATGCACACACAAGATAGGTACAAGAGAGATAGAGCAAGATATCCAAAACAAGCATGCTCAAGGACTTATCTCATGTTAAGAATCGAAACCAAATATAAGAAATGAGATAACCCACTCCCAAAGAAAGCAAGGTTCTAAATAAACCAAACCCTCAACACTTTCATGATGGCACAAATGTACCGAAAAGAAAAGGTTTGTCTTCCAAGGTCAAATTCTTGAAACAAGGGAGTGTTCTAGCAAACATAGGAGAGCTCCCCCAAAATTAGTGCACCATTTAGAATTTTGCATTTGAATACAAAATGCACAAATGCGGGATTTGCTCAATCATGTTCGTCAAAACACCAACAAGGTTCAAGAGAAATAAGGAGATCCAAAAGAAGCAAGGAAGACAAATGGGAGTCTAACCCACAAGGACAAATTCTTGGCAAGAAATGAAGCAATTGAGCACAAGAGCCAAGTGTGAGGATGATCCGGAACAATACTACACAATTTATTACCAATTGTCAAAGGACAAGAGGTGTATAGGAAATATCCATATGGTAGTTTGTGAGTATGTCCAAGATCATCTTTACAACTAAGAAAGCAAATGGCAAAGTGGGATTTGTTTGAGCACACATGTCAGATAGGAACAAGATAATCTATAATATCAACTCTATGTGACACAACCTCAAATGTTCACATTTTCTAGGCTTGTAAAATGCACACGGCACAATACTCCCCCATAATGTGATAAAGACATTTTCCGTGCAAGAGGCAAATAAGAACCAAGTGAGATAATTAATGGACATTATAGGATTTTAATTCATCATGTCACACATTTTAGGATTGTGAAATGCACGAAGCATATCACTCCCCCAAAATGGGATAGTCCATTAATTTCTCACATGAGCCTACAACTAAGATATGAACAAGATGCAATAGGCTCAACAAAGAACAATTGTACATGATGTGCCACCCAACATATAAAAGCATGGAAGCAAGATAAGCAAGTAGGAGGCACAACATACACAACCACATGCAAGGTACAAAACCAACACATGTGAAAGGGGAGCGAGTAACTTTCAATGTAAAGGAGTTGAGGACTCGTTACCGCAAGGAGGAGCATGGGTAAAGGATTAAAGGAATAGTACTTGACTTGAGGAAGTGAGAATGATGAAGATCCCCCAAGTCTTCATGAACTAGTCAAGCCTCCATGCCCTCCATTTGTACCTATTGATCAAGTTTTGGCTTGTTGGTCCCCAACTAAGTTGGGTCCTAAGAAGTTAGTCACAATAGGCTTGGCAACCCAAATGGTTCTTTTTGCGAAACCACTTTGAGTGCCAACATATTTGGCAAACACATCGCCAACCTTATCCTTATGTAGAGAGTAAGCACCATGGATCAAGATAGGGTTGGATGAGTTACCACTAGTGCAAAAGGAGGAGATGTGCCCCTTCTCATGGCATATGTAGCATCTTCTTCTCCTCCCCTTCTTTTCACTTGATTTCTCCACAAAGGGAGCCTTGGCTTGATCCTTCTTGGGTAGCGGCCTTTCTTCAAGTTGAGGAAGACCTTGAGGTTGGCCTTGAGGTAGACCATGAGCTCTATCTTGAGGCCGCTTCCCTTGTTTCTTCTCGCCATGTGGCTTCTTCTTCAAGGGGCACGATCTAACATGATGCCCTTCAATCTTGCACTTGAAGCACACAATCTTGGCGGGATCCTTCACATGCCCTTGGCCCTTCTTCCGCTTGTGCGTGGTGGACTTGTTCTTGTTGTTGGAGTTGAATCCAAGTCCACTCTTGTCATTGAGGGATTGCTTCCCCTCATGACCCTTTACCAAGTCCTTCTTCAAAGAAGTGACTCGGGCCTCGAGCTCTTCGATTTCCCCTACATGGTTAGTAACAACACAAGTACTAGAGGAAGTGGAAGCTTCATTGTTAGAGCAACAAGGCAAGATATGTAATTCACCACAAGATATAGCAATAGCATGGGTGGGTGAATTACTAGCACTAGCACATGGAATTTTAGAGCAACAAGGCATAGAAGGTAGTTCACCACAAGATAAATCAATAGCATGAGTGGGTGAACTAAAAGCACTAGCACATGGAAAAATAGCATTTTGAGAGGTAGTGCTAGTCACTACAAGAAAAGTTGCCATGGCCGACGAAGTTGAAGTCGCGCCGTGGTTGCTGGTGTACCATGGCCGACGATTTTGGTCCCTCCGTGGTGCATGTCAAAACTTTTTTTTCTCGTTTTTGAGGCCACCCAGCCCGACGAAAGCGGCCAAAACGTCGCGTATGGTGGCCCGGGACGTGGTGCATCGCGAATTCTCGGGTTCGCCGGCCGAGTCAACGCAAATCCGCACCGCCGAGGGATGTAGGGCCCAGATGGCAGCCTCTGCGGCATTGTTTTTTTCTCGATCGCGCCATCTCGTTCAACGTTCTCCGATCGAGCCGTTTACGATGCGGGATCATGGGTCCCGCATGTCATCCTCTATGAACCAAAATTATTTCTATTCTTGGATTTTTTGCCCCCTGATTTCTGGCTACTTCCTTTTTCTTTTGATCCCTTGCCGCCTTGGAAACGTTGAGACCGCTGCTGCTAAATGGGACCCGCATGCCATCCTCTATGTGCAATCAACTTTCTTTTCTTGGAGTTTTTTTTGGCACCTCAAATTTGGTCACTTGCCTTTTTCTTTCGATCCCCTGCCGCCTCTCAAACGGTGATACCGCTGCTGCTCCACGGGACCCGCATGTCATCCTCTATGCACTATAAAACTTTCTTTTCTTGAATTATTTTTGGCACCTCATATTTGGTCACTTACCTTTTTCTTTCGATCCCTGCCGCCTCTCAAACGGTGATACCGCTGTCTGCTAAATGGGACCCGCATGTCATCCTCTATGTACTATAAAACTTTCTTTTCTTGGAGTTTTTTTGGCACCTCAAATTTGGTCACTTGCCTTTTTCTTTTGATCCCCTGCCGCCTCTCAAACGGTGATACCGCTGCTGCTAACTCGGGACCCGCATGTCATCCTCTATGTACTATAAAACTTTCTTTTCTTGAATTATTTTTGGCACCTCATATTTGGTCACTTACCTTTTTCTTTCGATCTCATGCCACGTTTGAAACGTTGAGGAACCTGCAGGCTCATGGGACCCGCATGTCATCCTCTATGTACTATAAAAGTTCATTTTCTTGGTTTTTTTTCACCCTCTAATTTTTGGCAATTTCTTTTTTCTTTTGATCACCTGCCGCCTCTCAAACGGTGATACCGCTGCTGCTAAATGGGACCCGCATGTCATCCTCTATGTACTATAAAACTTTCTTTTCTTGAATTATTTTTGGCTCCTCATATTTGGTCACTTACCTTTTTCTTTCGATCTCATGCCACGTTTGAAACGTTGAGGAACCTGCGAGGCTCATGGGACCCGCATGTCATCCTCTATGTACTATAAAAGTTCATTTTCTTGGTTTTTTTTCACCCTCTGATTTTTGGCAATTTCTTATTTCTTTTGATCCCCTGCCGCCTCTCAAACGGTGATACCGCTGCTGCTAAATGGGACCCGCATGTCATCCTCTATGTACTATAAAACTTTCTTTTCTTGAATTATTTTTGGCTCCTCATATTTGGTCACTTGCCTTTTTCTTTCGATCTCATGCCACGTTTGAAACGTTGAGGAACCTGCTGGCTCATGGGACCCGCATGTCATCCTCTATGTGCTATAAAAGTTTCCTTTGTTGGATTTTTTTCACCCGCTGATTTTTGGCTTACCTTTTTCTTTTGATCCCCTGCCCACTTTGAAACGTCGAGTAAGCTGCTGGCTCAAGGGACCCGCATGTCATCCTCTATGTACTATAAAACTTTCTTTTCTTGAATTATTTTTGGCTCCTCATATTTGGTCACTTGCCTTTTTCTTTCGATCTCATGCCACGTTTGAAACGTTGAGGAACCTGCTGGCTCATGGGACCCGCATGTCATCCTCTATGTGCTATAAAAGTTTATTTTCTTTAAATTTTTTTCACCCTCTGATTTTTGGCTATTTCCTTTTTCTTTTGATCCCCTGCCGCCTTGGAAACATTGGGTAAGCTGCTGACTCATGGGACCCGCATGTCATCCTCTATGTACAATCAACTTTCTTTTTCTTTTGATCTCAAGCCGCATTTGAAACGTTGAGACCGCTACTGCTAAATGGGACCCGCATGTCATCCTCTACGTACAATAAAGTTTCCTTTCTTGGATTATCTTTGGCTCTCGATATTTGGTCACTTGCCTTTTTCTTTCGATCTCATGCCGCCTTTGAAACGTTGAGTAATCTGCTGGCTCATGGGTCCCGCATGTCATCCTCTGCGAACAATAAAAGTTTCCTTTCTTGGAGTTATTTTTTACCCCTAATTTCCGGTTATTTGCCTTTTTCTTTTGATCTCCTGCCCCCTACGAAACGATGAGGACGTCTGTTGGCGGGTCGGTCCCACATGTCATCCTCTATGAACAATAAAAGTTTCCTTTGATGGATTTATTTTGAACCCCTAATTAATTTCTGGATATTTCCCCTGCCGCCTTGGAATCGTTGAGGATGCTGCTGCCTCATGGGTCCCGCATCTCATCCTCTCAGAACGGTAAATGTTTATTTTCTTGGATTTTGTTGACCAACGATTTTTGGCTTATTTTTTCTTTCGATCACCTGCAGCCTTTAAAACGTTGAGGACGCCGCTGGCTCACGGGTCCCACATGTCAACCTCTATGAACAATAAACGCTGAGGATGCTGCTGCCTCATGGGTCCCGCATGTCATCCTCTCAGAACAAAAATGTTTCTTTTTTTGGATTTTTTACCAACAGATTTTTGGTTTATTTTTTCTTTCCATCCCCTGCCGCCTTTAAAACGTTGACGACGCTGTTGGCTCATGGGTCCCCGATGTCAGCCTCCCCGTACAAGAAACATATGATATCTTGATTATTTTGCAAGACAATAAACAATGTATTGCGCTCCGAGCTATTTCAAACGGATAATTAAATCTTTATTTTTACATAAACAAACTTATATGTTGAATCTCCTTGTTTTTTTGTCTTTGCGAAGCATAGGACTTTCCTGTTTTTTAGAAAATTCGGAACTTTCCTGTTTTGGAGTGGGCTGAAATTGTACGAGTCAAAAGGCCAAGCGGGATAGTTCGAAGGCCCGGATGTCCGGATGCGGCCCAATTGAAATCTTTCTTCTTGGATTTTTTTCACCCCTTGATTTCCGGCTACTTCATTTTTCTTTTGGTTACGTGCCGCCTTGGAAACGTTGAGACCGGCTCGCTGCAAAATGGGACCCGCATGTCATCCTCTACGTACAATAAAATTTCTTTTCTTGGATTATTTTTGGCTCTTGATATTTGGTCACTTGCCTTTTTCTTTCGATCCCGTGCAGCCTCTCAAACGTTGATACCGCTGCTGCTAATTGGGACCCGCATGTCATCCTCTATGTACAATCAAGTTTCTTTTCTTGAATTATTTTTGGCTCCCGATATTTGGTCACTTGCCTTTTTCTTTCGATCTCATGCCACGTTTGAAATGTTGAGGAACCTGCTTGGCTCATGGGACCCGCATGTCATCCTCTATGTACTATAAAAGTTCATTTTCTTTGTTTTTTTTTCACCCTCTGATTTTTGGCTATTTCCTTTTTCTTTTGATCCCCTGCCGCCTTGGAAACGTTGAGTAAGCTGCTAGCTCATGGGACTCGCATGTCATCCTCTACGAACAATAAAAGTTTCCTTTCTTGGAGTTATTTTTTACCCCTAATTTCTGGCTTGCCTTTTTCTTTTGATCTCCTGCCCCCTTTGAAACGATGAGGACGCTGTTGGCAGGTCGGTCCCACATGTCATCCTCTATGAACAATAAAACTTTCCTTTGATGGATTTATTTTGAACCCCTAATTAATTTACCGGATATTTCCTTTTTTCTTTTGATCCCCTGCCGCCTTGGAATCGTTGAGGATCTCTGCTGCCTCATGGGTCCCGCATGTCATCCTCTCGGAACGGTAAATGTTTATTTTCTTGGATTTTGAATACCAAATGATTTTTGGCTTATTTTTTCTTTCGATCTCCTCGCCGCCTTTAAAACGTTGAGGACGGCTGCTGGCTCACGGGTCCCACATGTCGGCC
>NC_061512.1:53869316-53910831 GCF_022539505.1 Lolium rigidum | reverse complement strand
GACTAGTCATAGTGGGGACTAACATATAGTAGTGTCATGCATACATGACATCTACTCTATGTTACTATCTTCATAATGCATAGTAACTTAGATGTTACTATCTTCATAATGCATAGTATCATGCATGAGTGTATTAATTAGCTTGTAGACTCATTCAATCTTGAAAAGTGTGATGTTATGGTTACCACAACCATCTCTTTTTTCATTTAATATCATGCCATGTCATCAATTGCCTAGTTGGCAGTGCATGTAGCTCTATGTTACTACCTTAGTTACTCCCACTATGAGTAGTGTAACACATTTCATCGTTTCCGCTGTATTAGTAGCTGATGCTACTGTCCTATTTTTGTGCTAGGTCTGTCCTACATTTTAAATTTTTATCAATCCATTTATTATTTTGCATTGTGCAGGGCAGTTAATGGCGAAGAATTGAAGACTGGAGGATCTGATTTTGTCAACAAAAAAAAAATCCGCTGCAAAGTGTGGCAGAACAGTGTCACTATCTGTGTCATTTAGCCGTCTAGTACTATCTAATTAACGCAAGCACCTCTTGTGCCCATCTTATTTCAACTTTACCCTTTAGTTTTAGTGTTCTTCTAGTCTCTAGAAGCAATTCAGCAGTAGCTACATTGCTTTGAACAGTCAGACTTGATATCTAATATGGGCAACTTTTGCATAGTTGCATATATTAATGTGTTGCCAACAACATAGATTATCATTTTTTTTTAAGGAAATGCAGCTTGGCTGCTTTCATTGCGATTAGAAAAGGGAAGCGTACAAGCGGGCAGGACAGGAGACCTACCCGAGGTACAAAGGCCAACGAGGCCACCCAAACGAGCAGGGAAGAAAAGAGAAAAAGACTAGAGCTTAGCTCCAATCGATTTCTTTGTTTGACAGAAACCATCTTCTAGTCAGGCTCTCTTGGTCTTTCTACCGACGCAAGCACCCTCCACCGTCCTGCATCAACCCAAGAAGGCTTAGGGCATCTCCAGCGGCGCGACCCAAGAAGGCTTAGGGCATCTTCAGGCGCGACGCAAACGCTGAGCGACCGTTTGTGTCCGCCGTGACCGGAAATGCGTTTGGGGCCTGTTCCAGCGGGGCGACGCAAAGTGACCGGGCCGTCCGCGGAGACGCAAACCTGGCCCAAATATGCGTCAGGTTTGCGTCTCCGCGGACGCTCGCGGACGCGAAAAGTGTCCGCTCGGTCCTCGCGCGGGTCCGTCTGGCAGCGGCACAACTGCTTTGTCTTCCGCGGTATTACTTCTGGGCGGCGCGCTGCAGCCTTTGCAGGGGCCGCGTTAATAGCGTGGCTCGGCTTCCGCGAGCGTGCGCAGCTAGTAGGCGTTGCACTGGCAGGCCATTGAAGGCGAGATGGCGTCGGAGCCTTAAAGGGACGTTGCCGGCGCCCATTTCCCCGACCAAAACCATTGGCAAAATCCCACAGTAGCCACCACACGGACGCCATGGGGAAGAAATGCTGGCCGTTCCGGAAGACGAAGAACGACCAGGAGGCTAGCGGCTCGCGTTCCGGCAAGAAAGCACGGGTCGGCCGGTATGTCCGCGTTGACCTCGCTCGACAGCTATGGGAGGAAAACCGGCCGGTACCATGGCTGGACGCGAACTTGCCGGGAGGGGTCTGGTACCTGAACTCGCGGCGCGTGCCGGTCCCCCCGTGCCGCGCTCGGGCCGAGAGCGGCGGGACGAGGTGCGGCGCCGCCGCGCGGTCTTGCCGCCAGATCTGCGGGAGGATCCGGCGTACGCGCTAAACTCCTACAACTGGATTTCCTTCGGGGCGTGAGAGTTCGACGCGCGGCGCCGCGCTGCCTACCTCGCCGACGTAGACTACTTCGAGCGCGAGATCGCCAACGAAGAAGAAGAGAACGACCATGAGGACGCGAACGAGGACGTCAATGAGGACGAGGACAGCGACGTGACCATGCCGCAGTACGACCACGACGACGGCGGACCGGCGTGGGATCCAGAGAACTAGCCGCCGGACATTTCAGAGGAGGAGGCCATTGCCATGGCACTGGCCAACAACGAGCAGGACGAGCTCAACGAGCTCGCTTTGTGGGACGTGCTCGCAATCCAGCTCCGCGAGTCAGCGCTCGTGCAGGGGAGGCCGGCGACTCCTCCGGCCACGCCGACGCGTTCCAACGTCCGCGCTCCGCCTGCTGCTCCAGCGTGGGATCCCTGGCCACAGCCTCCTGCCCGTGCGGCGGTACCTCCTCCACCGCCGGCGTACGAGCTTCCATGGCCGACGCCGCAGCTGATTGACCTCGTCAGCGACGACGACCAGTAGACAACGCCTATTTTAGCACCCCTTTCTGGCTTTTTATGTCCTTTTTATTATCATGTAAATTATGGCGTATGAATGAGAAAAAAAATTATACGTCGTGCCGCTGGAGCCACCCCCGACGCAAACGGACACCCGGACACTTTCGACCATTTAGCCCGACGCAAACGGACACGACGCGTCCGTTTGGACGTCCGAAATGCGTCGCGCCGCTGGAGATGCCCTTATGCAACTACTCTTTGTTTTTTTTGTTTTGCGAATACGCAGGAGATCTGCGTATCATTGTATTAAGGGCATCTCCAGCGGCGCGACGCAAACGGTCGCTGAGCGACCTTTTTCGTCCGCCATGACCGGAAATGCGTCTGGGGCCTGTTCCAGCGGGGCGACGCAAAGTGACCGGGCCGTCCGCGGGGACGCAAACCTGGCCCAAATATGCGCCAGGTTTGCGTCTCTGCGGACGCTCGGCGGTCGCACGGAGCGTCCGCTCGCGTCCCCACGGGCCCTCATGGCAGTGACCTAGGTTCGATCGGCCTCGAATTCACAACCGCCGGCGACCAACCGCCGCAATGGAGCGCCGAACCGCCGCGGAAGAGCAACCGCCGGCCTCTTCATTTTACGCGCCGCCGTTAATCCGCGCACATTATAACCCCCGCGTCTACGGTAATTCAAGTTCAACCGCCTCCTTCTTCATCCTCTTTTCTTCTTCTCCAACACCGGCACGTCATGAGCGACTACACGCTGCCGTCCGACTCGGAGAGCGAGGGCAAGTCGCCCGGATTCCTGCATTGGTGGGAATCGCCAGCGACGCCAAGCGATCCGGGCTTCACGCCCAGCTACCCTACCTCCACACCGAATGAGGACGAGGAGGAGGGAGGTGGCAATGGCAGCGAAGGCCAGGAGGAGGACGGAGGCGGCACAAATTATTGAGGAAGCTAAATATTTCTACCGGTGATCTACTCCTAAAAATTGCCATCTCCTTATTGGGTCTAACCTAGTTCGACTTGGACAGGCCCAAGTCAAACAGACTCTATTAAAACCCTAAATGGCCCACAGCATGACCTGGCTACATTATTATCTCCTAATAACAAGATTATAATAAACTACTGGTACAACCTTAGACCCAAATATCATATCAATGGCTGTCCTAGTGTACCAGGCCTGGATATCCATATCACAAAATCTTTTTAAAAATTGCTATCCAATTTTTAAAAAAAATATCAAAAGAAAAACAATGCATTGATCCACGCACGCGTGAACAGTGACCAAATGAACAAGGTAGCAAGAAAATGCTTCAACGTTCACATATAATAATATGAATACATACAAATTTAGAAAAATCTGCAACATCCTTTTTAGGATGGAGGGGTAGAAAAATATCAGCACCACGATTAAAATAAATGCATTGTGAATAAGAATTTTACGTTGAATCTATCGACATTTATTTGGTATTCTAATCTTTCATTTTTTTAAAGATTGGTTATACAGTTAACTTTTAACTAAATTTTAAACCTTATTTTTCTAGATCAAGCTAACGATTAAGAAGAAAGGGGCAACAAAATGAGCAGGCAGTACTAGATTTGACCCGGAAGTTCTTCCTTAGATGAGCAGCTTCGATGCAGGAGCATGCAACATTCATGTGGCACTAAACGAGATCCTTCCCCTAATGGCTATCTTGGTGAGCTAGTAAAGATGAGGTGGAGAAGTTTCAGCGCGTGGAGCAATGGTGAGTGCCTGTGAAAATAGGCTAGGCTGGTGGGCGTTTCCAGGCTCAGAAACCTGACGAGTAGCAGTAAAAATTAATGAGAAGCTAACATCAGGTCTACCTTATCGCACGACTGAATTTTTAGGTCCACACTGCCCACCTACCTGCTGCAGTATGCACTTTCCGAACGTATGCTATTGGCGTATTACTGTATTCCAGCATTCCGTATTCAGTGAAAACTAGTGCTGGCACATATATCAACATGAAAAACAACCAATCAAAGAGCTACATATGGCGGGAGCACTGAAGCCCATGTGCACGAAATCTTCATCCATTGTGCTAATGGCACATGGGCTTCAGTGAACCTGCCAGCTGTGCCTACTCTCAGCACTTCTTTGTGTCTATCTAGCCATCCATTTGTCCGTATTATTTTGGTACAAAGATAGAATCATTGATGTATAAATATCAAAAAAAAAAAGAATCATTGATGTATAGAAGCATGTATATAAGGAGTGACAATGTATTTTCTGATCTGTGTATTTAATGAGGTCCTATGTGGGGCGCAACTGTACTGACAGCACATAGCTAACGTGTCCTGCAACACGCATCGTGTCCATGTGTCCATTAGCTGTTTATCTTAGGCTACAGTATCAGGAGGGATAGGTGTACCGTGTACATTGCACAGTGAAGCCCAGGAAGCAATGATATGTCAGTGACTTGATGGGGAGCACAACGAGTAAATGGAAAGGCTGACTGGTCAACAAATTACAATATCGTGCCCGGTCAGAACATCTCCAGCCGTCTCGCAGGAAAGGCCTTTAGGATGTCTTTTTTTTCATCCGGATGGACGAAAATGGTCCAGTCACGTCCCTTGTCGAGGCGGTTCCTCGGCAATACCCACCATGAGGGGTTTGGGTTTTAGAGAAAGACGACGACGGAAGTTCCGGGAGCGAGGCGGTACACGACGTACCCAGGTTCACGTCCCCGCGGTGGAGGATCGCTACGTCCTGCTAGCAATCCAGTATATGAAAATATGTGTACAGGGGGCCGCCATAGGCGGAGTTGTTGGATCTAGTCTAGTTCTAATCCGCGGGTTGCGGTGTCTAGGCGTGTTGCCTCTATGATTTATGTTTCTGATGCCCATAAGGGGTGCCCCGGCCTGGCTTTATATATCAGCCAAGCCAGGGTTTACAAGAGTCCTAGTAGGATTCGTATTGGAGTCTTCTTTCCTTGTAGTCCAAGTTGAGGCGCGTGCAGGTCCAGCTTGTCGAGTCCTTGTGCTGGTCCAGCTTCATAGTTTGCACCGGGTATGGCAATGTCGACTATCCGAAGGGTTATGCCCACGTCAGTAGCCCCCGAGTGTCTGGCCGAAGTGAAGCTTCAGGCATGGACTAAAGTTGTCTTCGCCGAATGTCTTGATCATCTGTTGAATCTTGTGCTTGATGCAGAGTCGAAGTTGCTTTCTGTCGGGTGCGCGAAGCGCTCCCGATGGGAGTAGCCCCCGAGTCTATGGGCGGGTGCTTGCAGCCACGCATAGACTCAAGTTGTACTACTCGAAGATCTTGATTGTTGATGCCGTCGTCTTCAAATTTATTCTTCTTTGTTGGCGAGGTTATATACCATCTTTTTCTCGGGTGCGCGACCAGCGCTCCCGATGGGAGTAGCCCCCGAGTCTGTAAATAAATAAGAAATAGTTATGTACAGGGTGTAAAAAATGCTGAGTCGAATACTGTACATGTCTTCGAGTTCTGAGAACATGATGCCGATGACTCTGATGATATCATAGATAGAGGAATTGATGATTTGGAAGATAATATCCAGGAGAAGTCGATGATTTGGATGATATCCTGGAGGAGTCGATAATTCAGATGATATCCAGGAGGATCCGATGATTTGGGTGATATCCTGGAGGAGCTGATGATTAGGTGATATCCAGGAGGAGCCGGTGATTTGGGTGATATCCCAAAGGAGCCGATAATTTTATCGGGTGCGCGTCCAGCGCTCCCGATGGAAGTAGCCCCCGAGTCTGGGCACTGATGCTTGCAACCGTGAGTAGAATCAAGTTGAGCAACCCGATGTTTATAGTTTTTCTTCAGGTGCCGTTGACACATTGTTGTTTATTTCAAGGGGCAATTCTTAATACACCTTGGGCATTGTTGATGCCATTGTTTGTAAGTTTATCGGCATCAAATTATTTGAGTGATCAGCTCGTGTTGCAGGTTTTGCTAAACCTGTTGTATGTGCAACTTTGCTTTCAACCGATGCATGACTTGACAGCAGCTCCCGAATAGATCGGTGGCACTAGATCTGTGATAACCCACAAGTATAGGGGATCGCAACAGTCTTCGAGGGAAGTCAAACCCAAATTTATTGATTCGACACAAGGGGAGGTAAAGAATACTTATAAGCCTTAACAACTGAGTTGTCAATTCAGCTGCACCTGGAAAAGCACTAGTAACAGGGGTGATGTGAAAGCAGCAGTAATATGAGAGCAATAGTAACAGTAACACAGCAGCAGTAGCAGAGTAATATGAGAGCAATGGCACCAGAAAATAGTTGATACTACTTCCAATGTCATGTAGAACGAGTATATGATGATGAAAGATGGACCGGGGTTCCCAACTATCTACACTAGTGGTAACTCTCCAATAACAAGTGTTGGGTGAACAAATTACGATTAGGCAATTGATAGGATTGAAATAGCATTAAGACAGAACATCAAGATCATTAATCATGTAGGTATGTTTTCCATATATAGTCATACGTGCTCGCAATGAGAAACTTGTACAACATCTTTTGTCCTACCAGCCGGTGGCAGCCGGGCCTCTAGGGAATCTACTGGAAATTAAGGTACTCCTTTTAATAGAGCACCGGAGCAAAGCATTAACACTCCGTGAAAACATGTGATCCTCATATCTAAGCCTTCCCCTCCAGAGTTGTCCCAATTTCTGTCACTTTGGGGCCTTTGGTTCCGGACATAGACATGTGCATACAACTTGTAGATACAATCTAAGCAATAAGTATAGAGCTTATATCTAAGATCATGCCACTCGGGCCCTAGTGACAAGCATTAAACACAACAAGATTGCAGCAACAATAACTTCATAAACTTTGTAGATAGACAATCATAATGTAACAATCCATCGGATCCCGACAAACACAACACCGATTACATCAGATGAATCTCAATCATGTAAGGCAGCTCATGAGATCATTGTATTGAAGTACATGGGGGAGAGAATACCAACTAGCTACAGCTAGAACCCGTAGTCCATGGGGGAACTACTCACAGAGCATGATGGAGGCGATGGCGTTGATGGAGATGGCTTCCGGGGGCACTTCCTCGTCCCGGCAGGGTGCCGGAACAGAGATTTCTGTCCCCCGAAATGGAGTTTCGCGATGGTGGCGGCGCCCCTGGAGTCTTTCTGGAGTTTCATCAATTGGTATCGCGTTTTTAGGTCTCCAGGGCTTAAATAGGCGAAGAGTCCGAGTCGGAGGGGCCACGGGGGCTCCTCACACCAGGCCGGCGCGGCCAGGGTGGAGCCCACGCGACCCACACGTGTGGGGCCCCCAGGGTACCCCTCTGGCCCCCTCTGACTTTCTGGAAGGTTCCGGGAAAAATAAGATGTTGGGTCTTCGTTTCGTCGAATTCCGAGAGTATTGCCCGAACAGCCTTTCTGGAACCAAAAACAACAGAAAACAACAACTGGCCCTTCGGCATCTCGTTAATAGGTTAGTTCCGGAAAATGCATAAAAACAGTATAAAGTGCAAGCAAAACATGTAAGTATTGTCATAAAACAAGCATGGAACATCAGAAATTATAGGTACGTTGGAGACGTATCAGCATCCCCAAGCTTAGTTCCTGCTCGCCCTCGAGTAGGTAAACGATAAAAAGAATAATTTCGTAGTGACATGCTACTTACATAACCTTGATCTTACTATTATAAAGCATATGAGATGAATGCAGTGACTCAAGGCAATGATCTATAGTTGCTAACAAATAGATAACATATAGCAAAACTTTTCATGAATAGTACTTTCAAGACAAGCATAAAAAGTCTCACATAAGAGTTAACTCATAAAGCAATAAATTCAAAGTAAAAGCATTGAAGCAACACAGAGGAAGATTTAAGTTTCAGCAATTGCTTTCAACTTTCAACATGTATATCTCATGGATAATGGTCAACACAAAGTAATATGATGAATGCAAATAAGCAAGTATGTAAGAATCAATGCACAGTTGACACAAGTGTTTGCTTCTAAGATGGAAGGAAGTAGGTAAACTGACTCAACATAAAGTAAAAGAAAGGCCCTTCGCAGAGGGAAGCATGGATTAAATCATGTGCTAGAGCTTTTTAAGTTTTGAAATCATATAGAGAGTATACAAATAAAGTTTTGAGAGGTGTTTGTTGTTGTCAACGAATGGTAGTGGGCACTCTAACCCCCTTGCCAAACAGACTTTCAAAGAGCGGCTCCCATGAAGGACGTTATCTCTACCAGCAAGGTAGATCATCCCTCTTCTCTTTTGTTTACACATGTATTTTAGTTTTATTTATGGTTGACACTCCTCCCAACCTTTTGCTTACACAAGCCATGGCTAACCGAGTCCTCGGGTGCCTTCCAACATTCACATACCATGAAGGAGTGTCTATTTGCAAAATTAAGTTGCTTACTGATGAATCAGAGCAAAACATGTGAAGAGAATTATTAATAAAGGTTAATTAATTGGGGCTGGGAACCCCGCGCCAGCTCTTTTTGCAAAATTATTGGATAAGCGGATGAAGCCACTAGTCCATTGGTGAAAACTGCCCAACAAGATTGAAAGATAAAACACCACATACTTCCTCATGAGCTATAAAACATTGACACAAATAAGAGATAGTAAAGTTCTGAATTGTTTAAAGGTAGCACATGAAGTATTTACTTGGAATGGCAGAAAATACCACATTGTAGGTAGATATGGTGGACACAAATGGCATAGGTTTTGGCTCAAGGTTTTGGATGCACGAGAAGCATTTCCTCTCAGTACAAGGCTTTGGCTAGCAAGGTTGTTTGAAGCAAACACAAGTATGAACCGGTACAGAAAAACTTACATAAGAACATATTGCAAGCATTATAAAACTCTACACTCGTCTTCCTTGTTGCTCAAACACAATTACCGAGAAAATATCTAGACCTTAGAGAGACCAATCATGCAAACCAATTTCAACAAGCTCTACGATATTTCTCCACTAATAGGTTTAAACTACATGATGCAAGAGCTTAATCATGATCTACTTGAGAGCTCAAAACAATTGCCAAGTATCAAATTATCCTAGACAATATGAGGCATTTTCGTTTTCCAACCAAATATCAATAAGTGCGATAGCTTCCAACTTTTATCATTGAACATTAAAAGTAAAACGAAGAACAACAGTGTTCATATGAAAAAGCGGAGCGTGTCTCTCTCCCAAACAAGGATTGGTAGGATCCGAATTTATTCAAACAAAAACAAAAATAAAACACACAGACGCTCCAAGCAAAGAACATAAGATGTGACCGAATAAAAATATAGTTTCAATAGAAGAAACCTGATAAGTTGATGAAGAAGGGGATGCCTTGGGCATCCCCAAGCTTAGACGCTTGAGTCTTCTTGAAATATGCAGGGATGAACCACGGGAGCATCCCCAAGCTTAGAATTTTCACTCTTCTTGATCATATATCATCCTCCTCTCTTGGCCCTTGAAAACTTCCTTCACACCAAACTTCTCATAAACTTCATTAGAGGGGTTAGTACTCAAAAAACTTTAATCCACCTTGGCCCTGTAGTGACACATTTCAAGTACTCAATAAAACATTAGCTACAGCTCTCCACGTCTAGAAAACCTTGCTTAAAGTCCACAAGAGACAATGCAAAAAACAGAGACAGAATCTGTCAAAACAGAACAGCCAGTAAACACAAATTTTTAAAAGGTACTTCCGTTGCTCAAATCAGAAAACTCAAAACTAATGAAAGTTGCGTACTTATCTGAGGATCACTCACGTAAATTGGCAGATTTTTCTGTGTTACCTACAGAGAATCATACCCAGATTCGTGACAGCAAGAAATCTGTTTCTGCGCAGAAATCCAAATCTAGCATCAACATTCTATTAGAGACTTCACTTGGCACAACATTGCAATAAAATAAAGATAAGGAGAGGTTGCTACAGTAGTAACAACTTCCAAGACACAACAAAACAGTAGCAAAATAAACACATGGGTAATCTCCCAAGAAGTGCTTTCTTTATAGCCATTAAGATGGGCTCAGCAGTTTTAATGATGCTCACATGGAAATAAGAGTTGAAGCAAAAGAGAGCATCAAAAAGAAAATTCAAAACACATTTAAGTCTACCCCACTTCCTATGCATAGGAATCTTGTACACAAATAAATTTATGAAGAACAATGTGACAAGCATAAGAAGATAAAACAAGAGTAACTTCAAAAGTTTGAGCATATAGAGAGGTGTTTTAGTACCATGCAAATTTCTACAACCATATTTTCCTCTCTCATAATAATTTTCAGTAGCTTCATGAACAAACTCAACAACATAACTATCACATAAAGCATGCTTTTCATGATCCATAAACACATAATTTCTATCAAGCTCAAAAATAATAGGATCAAAACTTCCAAACGCACTTTTATCAATAATGTAACAAGATGATTGATCAATCTCAAAAGATATGGGACTCATAGATAAAGTCAAGTACTCTCCAATCCCATTTTCATTAGTAGTACAATTAATATTATCAAGTAACATAGGACCATCATCTAGAGATTTATCATAAACATTTGCTAAGCAAAACTCTTTAGTACCATGCATTTCGACATCGAGGCACAAACAAAGCATTATCATAAGATTTATCAAAGTAGCATGGATTATCATGAATAACAGTAGCATAATTATTCTCACAAGTTTTACTCATAGGGAATATTTCAAGAGAATCCACAGGAACATAACATTCATACTCTTTTGGTAAGCATGGAGGACAATCAAATAGTGTAAGAGATAAAGAGTTACTCTCATTAGAAGGTTGGCATGGGTAGCTAATCCATTCTTCCTCCTTTTGTTCATCACTCTCCTCTTCTTTTTCATCCAATGAGCTTTTAGGTTCATCGATTTCCTCCTTTTTTTCATCCAATGAGCTTTCAGGTTCATCAATTTCTTCTTCCACTGGTTCCTGCAAATTGTGAGTGCATTCTTGTGCATTAATGAGTCTCTCTTTATAATCAATGATATAGGGATTATCACTGTAGCTTTCTATGCAAAAATTAAGGATAGAAGAGACATAATTTTTAAGGTCCTTACAAACAACACAAGTTTCATAATTTTTAGCTATGAAGGATTCTATTTCAGAAGCTCCCATAAACAAAACAAATTGTTCTACTTCTTCGAACCCAAAATGAATATAGCTATTCCAATTATAGTTCTTAATTAAAACTTCCTCACTAAAGCCACATTGAAATTTAAGATGTTCAGTATCCTGTTTAGAGCAACAGTTTATATCATGGCGTTTAAGCAAGATTTTAGCAATTGTATTCAGTTTTTCTATCACAGCACTCATAACTTTTCCCGTTCTTGATTCTCTATAATTATTATAAAGTTCTATAAGCTCCAAATAGGTTGTAGGTTCTCCCATAGCAGCAGTTTTTAATTTTTCGATTTTTCAAATTTTTATGGATTTTCGGGTATATGAGAAAAGTAAAACAAAACAAAAACAAACTAGACAAAAGTAAACTAAGCAAAATAATAGTAGACAGAAATAAACTAAGCACAAATAAACTAGACAAAAGTAAACTAAGCAAAACAAAATAAAATAAAACAGAGAGAGAGGTAGAGTGTACTCCCCAGGTGAACTTATGAGTAGAGCTATGCCTCCCCGGCAACGGCGCCGAGAAAATAGTCTTGATAACCCACAAGTATAGGGGATCGCAATGGTCTTCGAGGGAAGTGAAACCCAAATTTATTGATTCGACACAAGGGAGGTAAAGAATACTTATAAGCCTTAACAACCGAGTTGTCAATTCAGCTGCACTGGAAAAGTACTAGTAACAGGGGTGATGTGAAAGCAGCAGTAATATGAGAGCAGTAGTAACGAGTAACACGGCAGCGTAGCGGTAATATGAGAGCAATGGCACCGGAAAATAGTTGATACTACTTCCAATGTCATGTAGAACGAGTATATGATGATGAAAGATGGACCGGGGTTCCCGACTATCTACACTAGTGGTAACTCTCCAATAACAAGTGTTGGGTGAACAAATTACGGTTAGGAAATTGATAGGATTGAAATAGCATTAATACGGAACATCAAGATTATTAATCATGTAGGCATGTTTTCCATATATAGTCATACGTGCTCGCAATGAGAAACTTGTATAACATCTTTTGTCCTACCAGCCAGGTGGCAGCCGGGCCTCTAGGGAATCTATCGAAAATTAAGGTACTCCTTTTAATAGAGCACCGGAGCAAAGCATTAACACTCCGTGAAAACATGTGATCCTCATATCTAAGCCTTCCCCTCCAGCTTGTCCCAATTTCTGTCACTTTGGGGCCTTTGGTTCCGGACATAGACGTGTGCATACAACTTGTAGATACAATCTAAGCAATAAGTATAGAGCTTAAATCTAAGATCATGCCACTCGGGCCCTAGTGACAAGCATTAAACACAACAAGATTGCAGCAACAATAACTTCATAAACTTTGTAGATAGACAATCATAATGTAACAATCCATCGGATCCCGACAAACACAACACCGATTACATCGGATGAATCTCAATCATGTAAGGCAGCTCATGAGATCATTGTATTGAAGTACATGGGGGAGAGAATACCAACTAGCTACAGCTAGAACCCGTAGTCCATGGGGGAACTACTCACGGAGCATGATGGAGGCGATGGCGTTGATGGAGATGGCTTCCGGGGGCACTTCCCCGTCCCGGCAAGGTGCCGGAACAGAGACTTCTGTCCCCCGAAACGGAGTTTCGCGATGGTGGCGGCGCCCCTGGAGTCTTTCTGGAGTTTCGTCAATTGGTATCGCGTTTTTAGGTCTCCAGGGCTTAAATAGGCGAAGAGTCGGACTCGGAGGGGCCACGGGGGCTCCTCACACCAGGCCGGCGCGGCCAGGGTGGAGCCCGCGCGGCCCACACGTGTGGGGACCCTAGGGCACCCCTCTGGTCCCCCTCTGACTTTCTGGAAGGTTCCGGGAAAAATAAGATGTTGGGTCTTCGTTTCGTCGAATTCCGAGAATATTGCCCGAATAGCCTTTGTGGAACCAAAAACAACAGAAAACAGCAACTGGCCCTTCGGCATCTCGTTAATAGGTTAGTTCCGGAAAATGCATAAAAACATTATAAAGTGCAAGCAAAACATGTAAGTATTGTCATAAAACAAGCATGGAACATCAGAAATTATAGGTACGTTGGAGACGTATCAATCTGCCGATGACTCCGTCGCTCTTTGATACTTCTGTAGTTTAAAGTATCGAGCGTGGGTCGTTTTCGTACATGTTTCATGATCTTTGCTATCTGCGGCACTCTTTGAGGCATCTATAGCAAAGGAAAAGAGCAAGGTCCCCGTTGTTTCATGATCCTTGCTATCTGCGGCACTCTTTGAGGCATCTATAGCGAAGGAAAAGAGCAAGGTCCCCGTTGTTTCATGATCCTTGCTATCTGCGGCACTCTTTGAGGCATCTATAGCAAAGGAAAAGAGCAAGGTCCCCGTTGTTTCATGATCCTTGCTATCTGCGGCACTCTTTGAGGCATCTATAGCGAAGGAAAAGAGCAAGGTCCCCGTTGTTTCGTGATCCTTGCTATCTGCGGCACTCTTTGAGGCATCTATAGCAAAGGAAAAGAGCAAGGTCCCCGTTGTTTCATGATCCTTGCTATCTGCGGCACTCTTTGAGGAATCTATAGCGAAGGAAAAGAGCAAGGTCCCCGTTATTTCATGATCCTTGCTATCTGCAGCATTCTTTGAGGCATCTATAGCAAAGGAAAAGAGCAAGGTCCCCGTTGTTTCATGATCCTTGCTATCTGCGGCACTCTTTGAGGCATCTATAGCGAAGAAAACGAGCAAGGTCCCCGTTGTTTCATGATCCTTGCTATCTGCGGCACTTTTTGAGGCATCTATAACAAAGGAAAAGAGCAAGGTCCCCGTTGTTTCATGATCCTTGCTATCTGCGGCACTCTTTGAGGCATCTATAGCAAAGGAAAAGAGCAAGGTCCCCGTTGATTTTGCATCATAGCACTCGTAATTTCAGAGGTTTTTTTAGAGTGTAATCTCTGAGCGTATTTTCCATCGAATCGATGTTCGTTGTAATATACGAACAAAGTTCCTGACGATGTAGTTCGGGTGTCCCGAATTACTACAATTCTTCAAAGAAACAAAACTTGAGTCTTCATATTTTCTTGGATTCCAGTGAACCGGCGCTCCCGTTGGGAATAAGGAGTCTTCATATTTTCTTGGATTTCAGCGAACCAGCGCCCAGCGAACCGGCGCTCCCGATGGGAGTAATATTCTTCATATTTTCTTGGATTCCAGCGAACCAGCGCCCAGCGAACCGGCGCTCCCGACGGGAGTAATAGTCTTCATATTTCTTTGAATTCCAGTACTCCATAATTCAAAGATAATCCAGGAGCCCCCGAGTGATTCCGGCGCTCCCGACAGTAGCGCATCGGGTCAATATTATATAATATGATATCTATTGAATATTCCAGATGACGAATCCACCGACCCGAGAATGCATCGGAAGAAGATATATCCAGAGCCGAAGAAGATAAATCCATTGATAACCATAAATCCACTGAGTCGGGGAAAATAAATCCACCGAGTAATCGAGAGTACCGGAGGTAACGATGTAATGGCGCCTCCCTAATCATCGGGTGTGGCAAAAGGAAGAGGAACACTTGGTTCTGCTGTAGCGAGGCAGTCGAAATAGTTGCGTCATCAAAGAAAGTCCATGCGGCAGGCGCAGTCGAAATAATTGCGCCATCCAAGATAATCCATAAGGCGGGCGCAGCCGAAATAATTGCGCCATCCAAGATAATCCATGCGGCGAACGCAACTGAAATAATTGCGCCATCCAAGATAATCCATGCGGCGGGCGCAGCCGAAATAATTGCGCCATCCAAGATAATTCATGCGGCGGGCGCCAGGCAAACGCGGTCGATGAAGAGGACTGATGTCCCACAAGTATAGGGGATCGTGTGTAGTCTTTTCGATAAGTAAGAGTGTCGAACCCAACGAGGAGCTAAAGGTAGGATAAACATTCTCTCAAGTTCTATCAACAACTGATACAACTCTACGCACACTAAGCGTTTGCAATATCTAGGAAATAAAACTAGAGCGATAACGAGTATGAGAGGTGACTTTGCAGAACAATAAAATACACGGAATAAATGTTAGTGTTGTAGCAATAAAACAAACTAAACTAACGAAAGTTAGATAGCAAGCACTACTATGCACTCAAGAAATTTCAGATCAAGATCACGTTCTGGTGATTTTTAAAATTTTCTACATTGGAGCACAGGAAAT
Source organism: Lolium rigidum (assembly GCF_022539505.1). Lineage (NCBI taxonomy): Eukaryota > Viridiplantae > Streptophyta > Magnoliopsida > Poales > Poaceae > Lolium > Lolium rigidum. The sequence continues at coordinate 53,895,277 of NC_061512.1, read as the reverse complement.
CTGTTTTCTAGGCACCATAGTGACAAACTTGCATAACAAACTAGGGGTTATCTATACATTCTATTTACAGCGGGATATGTACACTATATACACTATTTGCAAGTTTTTAATGAAAAGCTTCCATGGAAAGAATTGTTTTGTTTCGCAGGCATGAACACAAGTGTTCAAGGTCGACCCCCACTTCACCATTACTCATCTTTCCAATCACTTTTCTTTTCTGAAAACATTTTTTATTTTTTATATAAGAAGTACGACTAATTTTTTTTGTAATTAGCATTCCCTATCCATACAAGAGATAGAGAACACCTAGGTACAGGAAGTAAAACTACTTAGAGATGAATCAAACAAGTTCACACGAAAATATTCACCTACGCTATGGCTCCCCGGCAACGGCGCCAGAAAAGGTCTTGATGTCCCACAAGTATAGAGGATTGATGTCTACGGGTGCTTCTATTCTTGTAGACAGTGTTGGGACTCCAAGAGCAGAGGTTTGTAGAACAGCAGCAAGTTTCCCTTAAGTGGATCACCCAAGGTTTATCAAACTCAGGGAGGAAGAGGTCAAAGATATCCCTCTCAAGCAACCCTGCAATCACGATACAAGAATTCTCTTGTGTCCCCAACACACCTAATACACTTGTCAGATGTATAGGTGCACTAGTTCGGCGAAGAGATAGTGAAATACTAGTAGTATGGATGTATATGAGTGGTAATAATAATCTGAATAAAATATGGCAGCGAGTAAACATGCAACAGAACAGTAAATAAACGGAGTTTCGATGCTTAGAAACAAGGCCTAGGGATCATACTTTCACTAGTGGACACTCTCAACATTGATCACATAATAAAACCACTCTACACTCTCTTGTTGGATGATGAACACCACTAATTGCGTAGGGCTACAAGAGCACCTCGATGCCGGAGTTAACAAGCTCCACAACATTCGATATTCATATTTAAATAACCTTAGAGTGCATGATAGATCATTGCAATTACACCAAGTACTAACATAGCATGCACACTGTCACCATCACACTATGAAGGAGGAATAGATCACATCAATACTATCATAGCAATAATTAACTTCATAATCTACAAGAGATTACAATCATAACCTATGCCAAGTACTACATGATGCACACACTGTCACCATTACACCATGGAGGAGGAATAGACTACTTTAATAACATCACTAGAGTAACACATAGATGAATAGTGATACAAAGCTCATATTAATCTCAATCATGTAAGGCAGCTCATGAGATCATTGTATTGAAGTACATAGGAGAGAGATCAACCACATAGCTACCGGTACAGCCCTTAGCCTCGATGGAGAACTACTCCCTCCTCATGGGAGACAGCAGCGTTGATGAAGATGGCGGTGGTGTCGATGGAGATGCCTTCCGGGGGCACTTCCCCGTCCCGGCGGCGTGCCGGAACAGAGACTTCTGTCCCCCAGATCTTGGCTTCGCGATGGCGGCAGCTCTGGAAGGTTTCTCGTACCGTGGCTTTTTCGTATCGAAGATTTAGGTCATGGACCTTTAAATAGGCGAAGAGGCAGAATCGGAAGGCTGACGGGGGCGCCACACAATAGGGGGGAGCGCCCCCCCTTGGGCCGCGCCGCCCTGTCGTCTGGTGGCCCTATGGCCCTCCTCTGGTGGCTCTCGGGTGTTCTGGAAGCTTCGTGGAATTCTAAGATGTTGGGCGTTGATTTCGTCCGATTCCGAGAATATTTCCTTACTAGGATTTCGAAACCAAAAACAGCGAAAACAACGAATCGGCCCTTCGGCATCTCGTCAATAGGTTAGTTCCGGAAAACGCATAATAATGACATATAATGTGTATATAACGTGTGAGTATCATCATAAAAGTAGCATGGAACATAAGAAATTATAGATACGTTTGAGACGTATCAAGCATCCCCAAGCTTAGTTCCTACTCGCCCTCGAGTAGGTAAACGATAACAAAGATAATTTCTGAAGTGACATGCTATCATAATCTTGATCAATACAATTGTAAAGTATATGAGATGAATGCAGCGATTCAAAGCAATGGTAAAGACAATGAGTAAACAATTGAATCATATAGCAAAGACTTTTCATGAATAGTACTTTCAAGACAAGCATCAATAAAACTTGCATAAGAGTTACTCATAAAGCAATAAATTCAAAGTAACGGTATTGAAGCAACACAAAGGAAGATTAAGTTTCAGCGGTTGCTTTCAACTTCAACATGTATATCTCATGGATAATTGTCAACACAAAGTAATATAACAAGTGCAATAAGTAAACATGTAAGAATCAATGCACAGTTGACACAAGTGTTTGCTTCTAAGATAGGAAGAATAGGTGAACTGACTCAACAATAAAGTAAAAGAATGGCCCTTCGCAGAGGGAAGCATGGATTAAATCATGTACTAGAGCTTTTTAAGTTTTGAAATCATATAGAGAGCATAAAAGTAAAGTTTTGAGAGGTGTTTGTTGTTGTCAACGAATGGTAGTGGGCACTCTAACCCCCTTGCCAAATAGGCTTTCAAAGAGCGGCTCCCATGAAGGACGTTATCTCTACCAGCAAGGTAGATCATCCCTCTTCTCTTTTGTTTACACATGTATTTTAGTCTTATTTATGGTTGACACTCCTCCCAACCTTTTGCTTACACAAGCCATGGCTAACCGAATCCTCGGGTGCTGTCCAATATTAACATACCATGAAGGAGTGTCTATTTGCAAAATTAAGTTGCTTACTGATGAATCAGAGCAAAACATGTGAAGAGAATTATTAATGAAGGTTGATTAATTGGGGGCTGGGAACCCCGCGCCAGCTCTTTTTGCAAAATTATTGGATAAGCGGATGAAGCCACTAGTCCATTAGTGAAAGCTGCCCAACAAGATTGAAAGATAAACACCACATACTTCCTCATGAGCTATAAAACATTGACACAAATAAGAAGTAATAAAGTTTTGAATTGTTTAAAGGTAGCACATGAAGTAATTTACTTTGGAATGGCAGAGAAATACCATGTGGTAGGTAGGTATGGTGGACACAAATGGCATAGTTTTTGGCTCAAGGATTTGGATGCACGAGAAGAATTCCTCTCAATACAAGGCTAGGCTAGCAAGGTTGTTTGAAGCAAACTCAAGTATAAAAGGTGCAGCAAAGCTTACATATGAACATATTTTAACTATTATAAGACTTTATACTGTCTCCTTGTTGTTCAAACACCTCAACCAGAAAATATCTAGACTCTAGAGAAACTAATCATGCAAACCAAATTTTAACAAGCTCTATGTAGTTCTTCATTAATAGGTACAAAGTACATGATGCAAGAGCTTAGACATGATCTATATGAGCACAACAATTGCCAAGTATCAAATTATTCAAGACATTATACCAATTACCACATGAAGCATTTTCTGTTTCCAACCATATAACCATTAACGAAGCGGTTTCAACCTTCGCCATGAGCATTAAAAGTAAAGCTAAGAACACATGTGTTCATATGAACCAACGGAGCGTGTCTCTCTCCCACACAAGCATGTATTTATTCAGAGAATGAAAATAACAAAACGAAAATAAAAGCACACAGACGCTCCAAGTAAAGTACATAAGATGTGACCGAATAAAAATATAGTTTCAAGAGAAGAAACCTGATAATTTGTCGATGAAGAAGGGGATGCCTTGGGCATCCCTAAGCTTAGATGCTTGAGTCTTCTTAAAATATGCAGGGATGAACCACGGGGGCATCCCCAAGCTTTGACTTTTCACTCTTCTTGATCATATTGTATCATCCTCCTCTCTTGACCCTTGAAAACTTCCTCCACACCAAACTCGAAACAAACTCATTAGAGGGTTAGTGCATAATCAAAAATTTAACATGTTCAGAGGTGACACAATCATTCTTAACACTTCTGGACATTGCCCAAATCTACTGGAAGTTAATGGAACAAAGAAATCCATCCAACACAGCAAAAGAGGCAATGCGAAATAAAAGGTAGAATCTGTCAAAACAGAACATTCCATAAAGACGAATTCTAAAGAGGCACCAGACTTGCTCAGAAGAAAATGCCCAAATTGAATTAAAGTTGCGTACATATCTGAGGATCACTCACGTAAATTGGCAGATTTTTCTGAGTTACCTACAGAGAATCATACCCAAATTCGTGACAGCAAGAAATCTGTTTCTGCGCAGTAATCCAAATCTAGTATTCACTTTACTATCAAAGACTTTACTTGGCACAACAATGCAATAAAATAAAGATAAGGAGAGGTTTCTACAGTAGTAAACAACTTCCAAGACTCAAATATAAAACAAGATTGCTGTAGTAAAATAAAAACATGGCTTATCTCCCAAGAAGTGCTTTTTTTATAGCCATTAAGATGGGCTCAGCAGTTTTAATGATGCACTCCCAAGAAATAAGAGTTGAAGCAAAAGTGAGCATCAAGAAGCAAATTCAAAACAAATTTAAGCCTAACCCACTTCCTTTGAAAAGGAATCTTGTAAATAAACAAGTCATGTAGGCATAATGCAACAAGCATAGAAAGATAAAACAAGTGTAACTTCAAAAATTTCAGCATATAGAGAGGTGTTTTAGTAACATGAAAATTTCTACAACCATATTTTCCTCTCTCATAATAATATCCAGTAGCTTCATGAGAAAACTCAACAATATAACTATCAAATGAAACATTCTTATCATGAGTCTCATGCATAAAATTATTACTACTCCCAACATAAGCATAATCATTCTTATTAATTGTAGTGGGAGCAAATTCAACAAAGTAGCTATCATAATTATTCTCATCATCAAATATAGGATGCATAGTATATTCATAATAAACGTTATCCTCCATAGTAGGTGGCACCAAAAGACCACTATCATTATAATCATCATAAATAGGAGACAAAGTATCATCAAAGAAAATTTTCTCCTCAATGCTTGGGGGACTAAAAATATCATGCTCATCAAAACCAGCTTCCCCAAGCTTAGAACTTTCTATATCATTATCAACAATGGTGTTCAAAGCGTTCATACTAATATTACTACTAGCATGCAAATAAGGTTCCATAGGTTTTTTAATTTTCGCATTAAACCATTCATGTCTTGACTCGGGAAATAGTACAAAAAGCTCACAGATGTTTTCCATTATGCCTTACTAGTGTAAAACAAGAAACAAAAAGATGCAATTGCAGGATCTAAAGGAAATAGCTTCGAGCACTTACAACGGCAACAGAAAATAACTTAGTTACCTGGGACCAGAGTGTGAGTGCCTTTTACCTTTCCTCCCCGGCAACGGCGCCAGAAAAGTGCTTGATGTCTACGGGTGCTTCTATTCTTGTAGACAGTGTTGGGCCTCCAAGAGTAGAGGTTTGTAGAACAGCAGCAAGTTTCTCTTAAGTGGATCACCCAAGGTTTATCGAACTCAGGGAGGAAGAGGTCAAATATATCCCTCTCAAACAACCCTGCAATCACGATACAAGAAGTCTCTTGTGTCCCCAACACACCTAATACACTTGTCAGATGTATAGGTGCACTAGTTCGGCGAAGAGATAGTGAAATACAAGTAGTATGGATGTATATGAGTGGTAATAACAATCTGAATAAAATATGGCAGCGAGTAAACATGCAACAGAACAGTAAATAAACGGAGTTTCGATGCTTAGAAACAAGGCCTAGGGATCATACTTTCAATAGTGGACACTCTCAACATTGATCACATAATAAAACCACTCTACACTCTCTTGTTGGATGATGAACACCACTAATTGCGTAGGGCTACAAGAGCACCTCGATGCCGGAGTTAACAAGCTCCACAACATTCAATATTCATATTTAAATAACCTTAGAGTGCATGATAGATCATTGCAATTACACCAAGTACTAACATAGCATGCACACTGTCACCATCACACTATGAAGGATGAATAGATCACATCAATACTATCATAGCAATAATTAACTTCATAATCTACAAGAGATTACAATCATAACCTACGCCAAGTACTACATGATGCACACACTGTCACCATTACACCATGGAGGAGGAATAGACTACTTTAATAACATCACTAGAGTAACACATAGATGAATAGTGATACAAAGCTCATATGAATCTCAATCATGTAAGGCAGCTCATGAGATCATTGTATTGAAGTACATAGGAGAGAGATCAACCACATAGCTACCGGTACAACCCTTAGCCTCGATGGAGAACTACTCCCTCCTCATGGGAGACAGCAGCATTGATGAAGATGGCGGTGGTGTCGATGGAGATGCCTTCCGGGGGCACTTCCCCGTCCCGGCGGCGTGCCGGAACAGAGACTTCTGTCCCCTAGATCTTGGCTTCGCGATGGCGGCGGCTCTGGAAGGTTTCTCGTACCGTGGCTTTTTCGTATCGAAGATTTAGGTCAGGGACCTTTAAATAGGCGAAGAGGCGGAGTCAGAAGGCTGACGGGGGCGCCACACAATAGGAGGGTGCGCCCCCCCTTGGGCCGCGCCGCCCTGTCGTCTGGTGGCCCTCCTCTGGTGGCTCTCGGGTGTTCTGGAAGCTTCGTGGAATTCTAAGATGCTGGGCGTTGATTTCGTCCGATTCCGAGAATATTTCCTTACTAGGATTTCTGAAACCAAAAACAGCAGAAAACAACAACTGGCCCTTCGGCATCTCGTCAATAGGTTAGTTCCGGAAAACGCATAATAATGACATATAATGTGTATAAAACATGTGAGTATCATCATAAAAGTAGCATGGAACATAAGAAATTATAGATACGTTTGAGACGTATCAGGGATCGTGTGTAGTCTTTTCGATAAGTAAGAGTGTCGAACCCAACGAGGTGCTAAAGGTAGGATAAACATTCTCTCAAGTTCTATCAACGACTGATACAACTCTACGCACACTAAGTGTTTACAATATCTAGGAAATAAAACTAGAGCGATAACGGGTATGAGAGGTGACTTTGCAGAACAATAAAATACACGGAATAAATGTTAGTGCTGTAGCAATAAAACAAACTAAACTAACAGTACCATGAGTGTGGAAAGGCGGTGGTAATAGTGGTGGCTTTGAAAAAGATCAATTAGTGAAGATCTTGGGTTCAATGTCTGATACGTCTCCGACGTATCGATAATTTCTTATGTTCCATGCCACATTATTGATGATATCTACATGTTTTGTACACATTATATGTCATATTTATGCGTTTTCCGGAACTAACCTATTGACGAGATGCCGAAGGGCCAGTTCTCGTTTTCTGCTGTTTTTGGTTCCGTAAATCCTAGTAAGGAAATATTCTCGGAATCGGACGAAATCAAGGCCCAGCATCCTATTTTTCCACGAAGCTTCCAGAACACCCGAGAGTCGCCAGAGGGGGGCCACATGCCCACCACACATGACCCTGGCGCGGCCAAGGGGGGGCCCGCGCCCCCCTGTTGTGTCGTCGCCTCGTTGACCTTCTGACGCCGCCTCTTCGCCTATATAAAGGTCCCTGACCTAAAACTTCGATACGGAAAAGCCACGGTACGAGAAACCTTCCGCAGCCGCCGCCATCGCGAAGCCAAGATCCGGGGGACAGGAGTCTCCGTTCCGGCACGCCGCCGGGACGGGGAAGTGCCCCCGGAAGGCTCCTCCATGAACACCACCGCCATCTCCATCAACGCTCGCTGTCTCCCATGAGGAGGGAGTAGTTCTCCATCGAGGCTCGGGGCTGTACCGGTAGCTATGTGGTTAATCTCTCTCCTATGTGCTTCAATACAATAATCTCATGAGCTGCCCTACATGATTGAGATTCATATGATGATGCTTGTAATCTAGATGTCATTGTGCTAGTCAAGTGGGTTTTGCTTATGTGATCTCCGGAGACTCCTTGTCCCACGTGTGTAAAGGTGACGAGTGTGTGCACCGTGTGGGTCTCTTAGGCTATATTTCACAGAATACTTATTCACTCGTTATGAATGGCATAGTGAAGTGCTTATTTATATCTCTTTATGATTGCAATGTGTTTTGTATCACAATATATCCGTGTGCTACTCTAGTGATGTTATTAAAGTAGTTTATTCCTCTCCGCACGGTGTAATGGTGACGAGTGTGTGCATCGTGTAGTACTTGGCGTAGGCTATGATTGTGATCTCTTGTAGATTATGAAGTTAACTATTGCTATGATAGTATTGATGTGATCTATTCCTCCTTTCGTAGTGTGAAGGTGACGAGTGTGCATGCTATGTTAGTACTTGGTTTGGTTATGTTGATCTATTATGCACTCTAAGGTTATTTAAATATGAACATTGAATATTGTGGAGCTTGTTAACTCCGGCATTGAGGGTTCGTGTAATCCTACACGAGTTAGTGGTGTTCATCATCCAACAAGAGGGTGTAGAGTCTAGCATCTATTTATTCATCGTTATGTGATCAATGTTGAGAGTGTCCACTAGTGAAAGTATGATCCCTAGGCCTTGTTCCTAAATACTGCTATCGCTGCTTGTTTACTGTTTTACTGCATCTCTACTGTCCGCAATATTACCACCATCAACTACACGCCAACAAGCACTTTTACGGTGCCGTTGCTACTGCTCGCATTTATTCATACCACCTGTATTTCACTATCTCTTCGCCGAACTAGTGCACCTATTAGGTGTGTTGGGGACACAAGAGACTTCTTGCTTTGTGGTTGCGGGGTTGCATGAGAGGGATATCTTTGACCTCTTCCTCCCTGAGTTCGATAAACCTTGGGTGATCCACTTAAGGGAAACTTGTTGCTGTTCTACAAACATCTGCTCTTGGAGGCCCAACACTGTCTACAAGAATAGAAGCACCCGTAGACATCAAGCACTTTTCTGGCGCCGTTGCCGGGGAGGAAAGGTAAAAGGCACTCATACTTCGGTCCCAGGTAAAAGTACTTTTCTGTCGCCGTTGTGTGTGTGCTCGAAGCTATTTCCTTTAGATCCTGCAATTGCATCTTTTTGTTTCTTGTTTACACTAGTTTGGCATAATGGACAACAATGAGCTTCTTATTCTATTTCCTGATTTAAGACATGGATGGTTTGATGCGAAAATTAAAAAACCCATGGAACATATTAGTATGAACACTTTGAATACCATTGTTGCTAATGATATAGAAAGTTCTAAGCTTGGGGAAGCTGGTTACGATGAGCATGATCTTTTTAGTCCCCCAAGCATTGAGGAGAAAATTTACTTTGATGATACTTTGCCTCCTATTTATGATGATTATAATGATAGTAGTCTTTTAGTACCGCTTGTTATGGAGGATAAATTTGATTATGATTACAATATGCCTCCTATATTTGATGATGAGAATAATAATGATAGCTACTTTGTTGAATTTGCTCCCACTATTACTAATAAAATTGATTATGCTTATGTTGGGAGTAGTAATAATTTTATGCATGAGACTCATGATAAGAATGCTTTATGTGATTGTTATATTGTTGAGTTTGCTCATGATGCTACTGAAAGTTATTATGAGAGAGGAAAATATGGTTGTAGAAATTTTCATGTTACTAAAATGCCTCTCTATGTGCTGAAATTTTTGAAGCTACATTTGTTTTATCTTCCTATGCTTGTTACTTTGCTCTTCATGAACTTGTTTATTTACAAGATTCCTATGCATAGGAAGCATGTTAGACTTAAATTTGTTTTGAATTTGCTTCTTGATGCTCTCTTTTGCTTCATACTCTATTTTTCATGTGAGCATCATTAAAACTGCTGAGCCCATCTTAATGGCTATAAAGAAAGAATTTCTTGGGAGATAACCCATGTGTTTATTTTGCTACAGTACCTCTATTTTATATTTGTGTCTTGGAAGTTGTTACTACTGTAGCAACCTCTCCTTATCTTATTTTTATCGCATTGTTGTGCCAAGTAAAGTCTTTGATAGTAAGGTTCATACTAGATTTGGATTACTGCGCAGAAACAGATTTCTTGCTGTCACGAATTTGGGCCTAATTCTCTGTAGGTAACTCATAAAATTATGCCAATTTACGTGAGTGATCCTCAGATATGTACGCAACTTTCATTCAATTTGAGCATTTTCATTTGAGCAAGTCTGGTGCCTCGATAAAATCCATCTTTATGGACTGTTCTGTTTTGACAGATTCTGCCTTTTATTTCGCATTGCCTCTTTTGCTATGTTGGATGAATTTCTTTGATCCATTAATGTCCAGTAGCTTTATGCAATGTCCAGAAGTGTTAAGAATGATTATGTCACCTCTGAACATGTTAATTTTTATTGTGCACTAACCCTCTAATGAGTTGTTTCGAGTTTGGTGTGGAGGAAGTTTTCAAGGATCAAGAGAGGGAAATGATGCAATATGATCAAGGAGAGTGAAAGCTCTAAGCTTGGGGATGCCCCGGTGGTTCACCCCTGCATATTTTAAGAAGACTCAAGCGTCTAAGCTTGGGGATGCCCAAGGCATCCCCTTCTTCATCGACAACATTATCAGGTTCCTCCCCTGAAACTATATTTTTATTCCATCACATCTTATGTACTTTACTTGGAGCGTCGGTTTGTTTTTGTTTTTGTTTTTGTTTTTGTTTGAATAAATGCTTGTGTGGGAGAGAGACACGCTCCGCTGGTTCATATGAACACATGTGTTCTTAGCTTTTATTTTTCATGGCGAAGGTTGAAACTGCTTCGTTAATTGTTATATGGTTGGAAACGGAAAATGCTACATGTAGTAATTGGTAGAATGTCTTGAATAATTTGATACTTGGCAATTGTTATGCTCATGTTTAAGCTCTTGCATCATATACCTTGCACCTATTAGTGAAGAAATACATAGAGCTTGCTAAAATTTGGTTTGCATATTTGGTCTCTCTAAAGTCTAGATAATTTCTAGTATTGAGTTTTGAAACAACAAGGAAGACGGTGTAGAGTCTTATAATGTTTTCAATATGTCTTTTATGTGAGTTTTGCTGCACCGGTTCATCCTTGTGTTTGTTTCAAATAACCTTGCTAGCCTAAACCTTGTATCGAGAGGGAATACTTCTCATGCATCCAAAATCCTTGAGCCAACCACTATGCCATTTGTGTCCACCATACCTACCTACTACATGGTATTTCTCCGTCATTCCAAAGTAAATTGCTTGAGTGCTACCTTTAAAATTTCCATTCTTTACCTTTACAATATATAGCTCATGGGACAAATAGCTTAAAAATTATTGTGGTATTGAATATGTACTTATGCACTTTATCTCTTATTAAGTTGCTTGTTGTGCGGTAACCATGTTTCTGGGGACACCATCAACTACTCTTTGTTGAATATCATGTGAGTTGCTATGCATGTCCGTCTTGTCTGAAGTAAGGGAGATCTACCACTTTAATGGTTAGAGCATGCATATTGTTAGAGAAGAACATTGGGCCGCTAACTAAAGTCATGAATCATGGTGGAAGTTTCAGTTTTGGATATATATCCTCAATCTCATATGAGAACACTAATTGTTGCTACATGCTTATGCATTAAAGAGGAGTCCATTATCTGTTGTCTATGTTGTCCCGGTATGGATGTCTAAGTTGAGAATAATCAAAAGCGAGAAATCCAAAATGCGAGCTTTCTCCTTAGACCTTTGTACGAGGCGGCATAGAGGTACCCCTTTGTGACACTTGGTTAAAACATGTGTATTGCGATGATCCCGGTAGTCCAAGCTAATTAGGACAAGGTGCGGGCACTATTAGTATACTATGCATGAGGCTTGCAACTTGTAAGATATAATTTACATGATACATATGCTTTATTACTACCGTTGACAAAATTGTTTCTTGTTTTCAAAATCAAAGCTCTAGCACGAATATAGCAATCAATGCTTCCCTCTGCGAAGGGCCATTCTTTTACCTTTTATGTTGAGTCAGTTCACCTATCTCTCTCCACCTCAAGAAGCAAACACTTGTGTGAACTGTGCATTGATTCCTACATACTTGCATATTGCACTTGTTATATTACTTTACATTGACAATATCCATGAGATATACATGTTATAAGTTGAAAGCAACCGCTGAAACTTCAAATCTTCCTTTGTGTTGCTTCAATACCTTTACTTTGATTTATTGCTTTATGAGTTAACTCTTATGCAAGACTTATTGATGCTTGTTTTTAAGTACTATTCATGAAAAGTCTTTGCTTTATGATTCAGTTGTTTACTCATGTCATTACCATTGTTTCGATCGCTGCATTCATTACATATGTTTACAATAGTATGATCAAGGTTATGATGGCATGTCACTCCAGAAATTATCTTTGTTATCGTTTACCTGCTCGGGACGAGCAGGAACTAAGCTTGGGGATGCTGATACGTCTCCGACGTATCGGTTCCATGCCACATTATTGATGATATCTACATGTTTTGTACACATTATATGTCATATTTATGCGTTTTCCGGAACTAACCTATTGACGAGATGCCGAAGGGCCAGTTCTTGTTTTCTGCTGTTTTTGGTTCCAGAAATCCTAGTAAGGAAATATTCTCGGAATCGGACGAAATCAAGGCCCAGCATCCTATTTTTCCACGAAGCTTCCAGAACACCCGAGAGTCGCCGGAGGGGGCCACGGGCCCACCACACATGACCCCGGCGCGGCCAAGGGGGCCCGCGCCCCCTGTTGTGTCGTCGCCTCGTTGACCTTCCGACGCCGCCTCTTCGCCTATATAAAGGTCCACGACCTAAAACTTCGATACGGAAAAGCCACGGTACGAGAAACCTTCCCGAGCCGCCGCCATCGCGAAGCCAAGATGCGGGGGACGAGGAGTCTCGTTCCGGCACGCCACCGGGACGGGAAGTGCCCCGGAAGGCTCCTCCATCAACACCACCGCCATCTCCATCAACGCTGCTTGTCTCCCATGAGGAGGGAGTAGTTCTCCATCGAGGCTCGGGGCTGTACCGGTAGCTATGTGGTTAATCTCTCTCCTATGTGCTTCAATACAATAATCTCATGAGCTGCCCTACATGATTGAGATTCATATGATGATGCTTGTAATCTAGATGTCATTGTGCTAGTCAAGTGGGTTTTACTTATGTGATCTCCGGAGACTCCTTGTCCCACGTGTGTAAAGGTGACAGTGTGTGCACCGTGTGGGTCTCTTAGGCTATATTTCACAGAATACTTATTCACTGTTATGAATGGCATAGTGAAGTGCTTATTTATATCTCTTTATGATTGCAATGTGTTTTGTATCACAATATATCTGTGTGCTACTCTAGTGATGTTATTAAAGTAGTTTATTCCTCCTCCACGATGTAATGGTGACGAGTGTGTGCATCGTGTAGTACTTGGCGTAGGCTATGATTGTGATCTCTTGTAGATTATGAAGTTAACTATTGCTATGATAGTATTGATGTGATCTATTCCTCCTTTCGTAGTGTGAAGGTGACAGATGTGCATGCTATGTTAGTACTTGGTTTGGTTATGTTGATCTGTTATGCACTCTAAGGTTATTTAAATATGAACATTGAATATTGTGGAGCTTGTTAACTCCGGCATTGAGGGTTCGTGTAATCCTACACGGTTAGTGGTGTTCATCATCCAACAAGAGGGTGTAGAGTCTAGCATCTATCTATTTATTCTGTTATGTGATCAATGTTGAGAGTGTCCACTAGTGAAAGTATGATCCCTAGGCCTTGTTCCTAAATACTGCTATCGCTGCTTGTTTACTGTTTTACTGCATCTCTACTGTCCGCAATATTACCACCATCAACTACACGCCAGCAAGAACTTTTCTGGTGCCGTTGCTACTGCTCGCATTTATTCATACCACCTGTATTTCACTATCTCTTCGCCGAACTAGTGCACCTATTAGGTGTGTTGGGGACACAAGAGACTTCTTGCTTTGTGGTTGCAGGGTTGCATGAGAGGGATATCTTTGACCTCTTCCTCCCTGAGTTCGATAAACCTTGGGTGATCCACTTAAGGGAAACTTGCTGCTGTTCTACAAACCTCTGCTCTTGGAGGCCCAACACTGTCTACAAGAATAGAAGCACCCGTAGACATCAATGTCTTCGATGCAGCTTTGTATGTAGGAGAGGCTAAATATACATGCTCTCCCTCCGGGATTACAAGTACTATATGATTAGCTTGCTAGCAAACATCCGTAAATACTAGCAAGCATTAAGGTTTCCCCAACCATAGGTCCTCTTACTCCCATACATGCAACTATCCGGTTCGCGTCCTTAGGTTTCTGTCACTCCGGCAGAACTTCCCCCTTCTAGTATACAAGTACTACCAACCCTATGGTGCTTGATCCATGCGCGCACAAATATAATGGGCACCAAGGACGGTAACATATCAATATACAACTCTAATGAACCAAAGAGAAATAACCAATCAATCAAAGAACAAATAAACTATGGCAACATGACATAGATCATAGGATTATAACTTATAGCATCAAACACCATGGTTACATAGGGCGGTACAGAGGTTTGTGAGAGGATGGACCACTGAATACAATGAGGAGTTGGTGATGGAGATGGCGGTGAAGACGTTGGAGGGCTCAACGAGGAGCACCGGGAGGCGGAGGCGTGGGCGGCGCCGGCCGCGGCGCGGGGGACTCCTTCCCCGCCGCCGGCATCATGGGGAGCGCCGCCCCTTAGCCTTCTTCTTCCTTGAGTTGGTGCTGGTGTAGATGAGTGTTTCCCCCTCCTTGGCTGCTGCCAAGGAGGAGGATTTTCGTGACAATGCTTGGGGGCCTCCAAAAATAGGGTTTCCCATCAATATATAGTGTTGGAGATGCAATCTAGGCCATGGGATGGATGCCCCTTTGATCCAAGGGCTCTTGGGCACCTCTAGAACCTTCCTAGGACTCCCCTCTGTCCTTCATGAGCCTCACAACTCGTGGCTGGGCCGAAATATCCAGGTATGGACAGAGTTTGTGTCAAATACGTCACCAACTTTCGGAGTCCCGAGACTGCACGAACCTCCGCAGTAATTCTGCTCTGCCTGATGCATCCGTTGTCCGTTCTGGACAAATAAGATGTCCAAATTGTTCGGTTTGAAATTCTCTACAGCTTTATAGTTTACGACTTTTCCATTGGACATCGTTTTGATGGAGTTTAGAAGCGATCTTTGAAAAGTGTTCAGCAGGGACAGATTTCGGGAAATTCCAGATTTCACCATAATGAGCTATTTCCTTCCATATTTGCCTATTTCCTGCACAACAAAGTTGAAACCAAGAACTTGTGCACTTTTGCAACTATTAATAGGTTAGTCCCTTAAAACATATAGTAATTGGTGTAAAACAAGCATGGAACATCAAAAATTATAGATACGTTTGCGACGTTTCAAGGACGCAGTCGATGTAACGGACCCGCGACAGGTGAGCACCCGAATATATTAGTCCACAATGTCGAGCTCACGACAGACGAGCCCCCAGTATGACGATTGCGTGACGGCGGGCGCGGTCAACCGAGCAGAGCAGTCGAAGCCTTGTTTCAACCTGCAGGTAAATTGCGGCGCAAAAACTGCGCGCAAATAATAGTACGAGCCGAAAAATATTTAGCTAAATAAATTTTACGTATTAGAAATATAGCACCTAATTATTTTTGTCGGATGGCGATTTTGTGATGCAGGTCGAGCCGCATTTGGTCGAAAGAGGTCGACGATGCGGACGGGGCCGGCGAAGTTGTCCGTACTCATCCGAGAGAATTCCGTCTTGAGGAGTCATGATACTTCGGGTGTCTCCCGACGATTGCCGGGCGGACGTGTCGTAGGCACTCGACAGTAGTAATAATTATTTCCGTATGATTCCTTGTCAGCTCCCGGTAGTGTGCTATTTTATGGCATTTTCTTGAAAATTCATCCTTGCGTAATGTGTATCAACTCGTTTTTGTCTTCATGGGAGCAACTTCCAATTGGAACGAGATTTTGATTTGCCCAGATGTATGCGGCCGGATCTGATATGCTGTCTTCACGCGTGACCTGCATGTCACACCTGATCCAATATTGCTATGCTCCTGACTGATACTTGCTTTGTTTGATTCTTTGATACCCGCGTACGCGTAGATCGGTCGGAGAAAACGTTGGTGGCAGTGGCCGTGGTTGGAGCTGCCGATCCATGACTTTTAATCTCATCGGTCGATTCACACGAGGTAGCAAGGATAAATTGCCTTTTTCCTCTAGAGTTTTCCCAGCCAGCAGATTGATCTGATCGTTTTTACGCCTTTTCTCCTAGCGCTCTTGCGTCGCAAACTTAGATATCTTGGGATGGTTCCGCTGAATTGGTTCTCTTTTAACTGTTGTAATGACGTCTTTGATGATCCTCTTGGTGTAGATGAATTTGCTAGATGTGTTTTGGCCGCCGATGTAGATGAAGAATCCCGCCCGGATGACGAAATCCAGCGTCGCTTTTCCCACAGACGGCGCCAATTGTCGAGGCGGTTCCTCGGCAATGCCCACCATGAGGGGCTTGGGTTTTAGAGAAAGGCGACGACAGAAGTTCTGGGAGCGCCGCCCCTTAGCCTTCTTCTTCCTTGAGTTGGTGCTGGTGTAGATGAGTGTTTCCCCCTCCTTGGCTGGAGGATTTTCGTGACAATGCTTGGGGGCCTCCAAAAATAGGGTTTCCCATCAATATATAGTGTTGGAGATGCAATCTAGGCCATGGGATGGATGCCCCTTTGATCCAAGGGCTCTTGGGCACCTCTAGAACCTTCCTAGGACTCCCTCTGTCCTTCATGAGCCTCACAACTCGTGGCTGGACCGAAATATCCAGGTATGGACAGAGTTTGTGTCAAATACGTCACCAACTTTCGGAGTCCCGAGACTGCACGAACCTCCGCAGTAATTCTGCTCTGACGGATGCATCCGTTGTCCATTCTGGACGAATAATATGTCCAAATTGTTCGGTTTTAAATTCTATACAACTTTGTAGTTTACGACTTTTCCATTGGACGTTGTTTTGATGGTGTTTCGAAGCGATTTTTCAAAAGTGTTCAGCAGGGACAGATTTCGGGAAATTCCAGATTTCACCATAATGAGCTATTTCCTTCCATATTTGCCTATTTCCTGCACAACAAAGTTGAAACCAAGAACTTGTGCACTTTTGCAACTATTAATAGGTTAGTCCCTTAAAACATATAGTAATTAGTGTAAAACAAGCATGGAACATCAAAAATTATAGATACGTTTGCGACGTATCAACATCCCCAAGCTTAACTCCTGCTCGTCCTCGAGTAGGTAAGTGATAAAAAGAATAATTTTTGAGGTGACATGCACCTTCAAAGTTCAAAGGATGACTAGATACAAATAATTTAAGAACAATTAATAACACATTCATGATTCAATCAATAATAATTTTGGGACCATGCACATAGAACTAAGAATGACAACTATGCTCTCATAAGACGGTGCATATAACTTAGAAGATGAAGACTCAACATAAAAGTAAAAGAATGGCCCTTCGCAGAGGAAGCAGAGATTAAACATGTGCTAGAGCTTTTTATTTTGAAAACATAGAGATATAAAATTTTAAGAGAGGCAATTGTGTCAACGGTAGCAATAAGTAATATAGGTTATGTATAAGACTTCCTATAAGTTGCAAGCCTCATGCATCGAATACTAATAGTGCCCGCACCTTGTCCTAATTAGCTCGGATTTCCATGGATTATCATCGCATTACATATGTTTCAACCAAGTTTCACAAAGGGGTACCTCCATGCCACCTGTACAAAGGTCTAAGGAGAAAGTTCGCATTGGATTTCTCGCGTTTGATTATTCTCAACTTAGACATCCATACGGGACAACATGGACAACAGACAAATGGACTCCTCTTTAAACTTAAAGATTTTGGCAACATAAATTTCTCATAAGAGATTTTTGAGATTTTAATGTCCATGCTGAAACTTCCACCATGTAAACATGGCTTTGGTTAGCGGCCCAATGTTCTTCTCTAACAATATGCATACTCTAACCTTTTATCATGGTTATCTCCTTTACTTCAGACAAGACGGACATGCATAGTAACTCACATGATATTTATCAAAAATATGATGATGGTGTCCCCATGTCAGCATGGTTGCCACACAACAAGCAGCTTATAAGAACTAAGATACATAAGTGACATATTCCTTACCACAATATTTTTTTAGGCTACTTTCCCATGAGATATGTATTGCAAAAACAAGGAATTATTTTGAAGGTTTTAAAGGTAGCACATGTAAATTTACTTGGAGTGGCGGTGAAATACCACATATAGGTAGGTATGGTGGACACTTTTGGCATATTTTGGTTTTTGGTGGTTGGATGCACGAGTAGAGATCATACTCAGTACATAATGAAGGCTAGCAAAAAGAAAGATAGCGACCAACTAAGAGAGCAATAATGGTCATAATCATGCATAGCGACAAAACTTATTAATTAAAGCATATGGTGATATTAAAAGTCTAAAGTAAATGATCAATTCAACCCAATTGAAACATCATAGGAGATCTTCCATTTGCATCACTATTAATATGAAACCCTTTTACTCGTATCCAACACCAATCAACTTATTTGAAACAACTCTCATTTATAATATTCATTAAAGATCAGAGAGCTAATCATATATAACTGAAGCATACTAACAAGCTCTGAACAAAATAGGAGTGAAAAACCAGAGCTAAACGTAGTACTAGCAAAAATAAAACGCTCGTTGAACAATAAGAGTGAAAACTAGAGCGTTCATACAATTAAAACGGAGCGTGTCTCTCTCCCAAACAAACATGGTATGATGGTGCCCACTTTATTGAAAATAAAATACACAACAGAAAATAAAGACGCTCCAAGAATAACACATAGTATATGAAGCAATAAAAATATAGTGAACAGAAACAGGACCTGATATTTTTATTGATGAAGAAGGGGATGCCTTGGGCATCCCCAAGCTTTGACGCTTGTACTTCTTGAATATATCTTGGGGTGACATGGGCATTCCCAAGCTTGAGCTTTTGTCCATTCTTCATCTCATCTCATCATTCTTCTTTCCTACACTTGAAAACTTCCTTCATACAAAACTCATCACAAATCTCATTAGCAGCGTTAGTGCAACGATAATATTAATCAAATCTACAAAGTTCAGTATGACATATGAAAAGCATTTTAATAAGCATTAGCTACTGTAGCACAACTTCAATAAGTTTCTTTGATCAAGAGAACTCAAAAAGGTGGGCAAAAAGATGCAAATGCAAAACAGTGCAAGAATCTGTCAAAACAGAACAGTTCGTAAAAATTGATTTTTGAAAAATAGTTACGCTGCGTAACTCGAAAAACTCTTAACTAATGAAAGTTAGATAAGTACCTGGGGAAGATGCTCGTAAATTGGCAGCTCAAACTTACGTTCTGGTGATTTTTGGCGATTTTTCTCGTGACGAACCAGAAACAGTAAACAAGATTGCAAATCTCCCAAATACCACTTTCTTACCATTAGAGACAATTCTTGGCACAAAAACAAAACAAACATGATAAGGAGAGGTCATTACAGTAGTAATGACTTCCAAGACTCAACAAAGCAGTAAATAACAGAAATATAAACATATTGGGTTGTCTTCCATAAAGCTCTTTCTTTACAGCCATTTAAGATGGGCATGATTATTTGATGGAGCTCTCAAACCCCCTTTTTTTGTTGTTGTTATCCAATTATAAATGAAAATGTGGATGGGTAATATTGAATTTGAAGGAGACAACCTCATGTTGGTTTATGAATAGGGGGATGCCTTGGGCATCCCCAAGCTTAGATATTTGCATCTTCTTGAATATTCTCTTGGGATCCATCGACACATCCCCAAGCTTGAGCTCTTGCATCCTCTTGCTCATCTCATATCACCATATTGATTGGAACTTAAAAACTGCATCCACATAAAGCTTTACAAAACTCTTTAGTAGGTTAGTACTCATTAAATAAAATCCACAAGTGTTCAAGTATCCCTAATTTCTATAAAATCTATCAAATATTTAGCCACTGTAATACTGAGGTTTCTTATTATTTCAATTGTACGTCGAAAACGAAGGAAACTTTTGAATCCTAAGTACAATATTTAAACAAAGAGAATAGAAATATGTCAAAACTGAACACTCTGTAAAGATGTCACTCAATGAGATAGTTACGTAGCTCAAATCGAAAAACTCATGATTAACTAGTTGAATGCCCGTGCGTTGCTACGGCTCTTATTTTCTCTCACAATATAATAATTGTAAAAATTCACGTGTATAAAAAAGATAACCACACGATATTAAAAAAAGATTCTAACCCGTATCAAGTATATTTTGGGAACCATTATATTGGACATCGTTTAAATATGAAATAAGTACTCCACTAACTATTTTATATTAAAAAATGTCTTATTCGATGGTTCTTAGAGTATGTCGTACAATGTATGAAATATTTTCTCGCGCTTCATTTTTATGGTACTTGAGCAAGCGTACCAAAAAATTCTTTCTGAGCTCGATAACATTCTGCAGAACAATACTTATCATTAGCATGTATAATTTTTATGAAAAAAATAGAAATTGCAACGTAGAATACCCACTGTGCATAAACCACTTCTTTACCATTCCATGAAAGCATAATATAAAAAAATAAAATTACCAGACCACATTCATGTAGATAAATGTCTTGTTATTATCCCTATTACTGAAGAAAGTAAAACATATGAGTTTTATTTTAGAGATACTCACATGCTTGAACATATGGGTTAATTAATTTCGGTGGATGGGAGCCATACTTGTGTATATCCAAGAATCAACGAAGACCATTGGGCATGTGCCTCCACATTCAGCTTAGCTTGTTGACGTTGAACAATAGTTGAATTGAGCTGCAGGTTCATGCAACCACCTTGACCATTTTGTACGCTAAAGCAATCACCTTCCGGTAAGTCAAATTGAGGTATTAATTTCGGTAATCTGTCCACCATTCACTTTTTACAGATAGGTTCACCTACGGGAAGGTGGAGAGCTGCTGGTTTTTCTTCTCAAAGTTCACCTTATTTTTCTAGAGGGTCAACAAAGCATTTGTAACCTAACATAACAAGACTCAAAATTATTTCTCTATCATTACAACTTATTTGCACAATCACATGCAACTAATACACACATATACATTGAGAATTGAAAACTGTTCTTTCAATATTTGAAATGAAAACAATGTGCAACATGTTAATTTCTCTAGGCCATGTGCGGTACAGACAATCACAAATATCATAGCAAGAGTATGCATTTTAGGCATGGAGGTTTAAGAAATTTCGAGCAGGAAGAGGGTCCTTGCCCTTTTGTCTATCACTGGGGTACCTCCAGGTCCTGTGCAACCCCTTGGCCCTGACATCTATAAGCAATATAAAATCACATTTGAGCAAGCATCAAAATCGGAATACCATAGAGGCCGAGAGGCAAATTCTGATGAGTACACCAAGTTCCTTCATTATATAGAAGACAAAATATGAGTGAGCATGCAAATGTCTCATCTTACTTGAACTTGAAACATGGTGCAGAAGCTATGTTACCTAATTATCTACTACCCTACTACATAGAGAGAAAGTGCCACAGAATTTTAGAACGTACTAAGAACATATGTATGCTGGTTGCTAACCCAGGCAATTGCCATATGCCATTTGAACGAATGAGATGAGATATATGCAAGCAAATAATCCATGGACCAAACGGAATAAGTACTATATTCTTTACGGCGAAGTGAAATCCAAAGCTTGGCTATCTTCAGTTTTGAGTAACGTGAAATGATTACACTAAAAAATTTGTGGTCATCACCGTTGCTCCAGTTCTGTATTCCTGGGTAAAGCCATCTTATATGATAAACCTTTTATAGGAAATAATACATTGTTTTAGATTGACAATATCCAAATATTGTAATAATACACTATCAACTAATAAGTTTGTGCAAGAATGAAAATACAATCGATCTGGTCATTTATTTTGTGAGTTTGCTTTCTTCATTTGAAGCCACCACACAACTGAAAAAAAAACAAATAGGAGCATGCTAGATTGTGTGAGTTTGCTATCTTCAGATAAAACACACTGGATGAGCAGTTGGGTGAAAATCACCTCTAGTACCTGCTACCGTAATACAACAACCAGATGAAAGATTCAGTATCTTACCTAATTTTTTTCCTCCTGTTGTGTTCAAAGCATTCACTCTACACAATTTTTTAATGCCTGCAACTATATACAGAAAATTACGGAGGCAATTTTTACCTACAAAGGTAAATGATGCCTTGCAACTGTTGTTCTATTAGTTATTGTGGAGAACAAGTATCCAGAAAGGAATCTTCATAAGCAACAACTACCGAGCTCATGTTCAACAATGGATCCTTAGAACCATGTTACGATCTACACTTCCGCAGAACAACACAAGCATACAACAAACAAACAAAATCTAATGTTGCCTATGATGCATTCCAACAAGAATGTGGAAAGGTTACCAATCCAATTATTAAAGTAAAGTGTTGATGAGGTACCGATTCCAAAATAATCATTAATCAACTAAAAGAAATTAACCTGAACTTCCTAGTAAACATGATGGAAATTTACAATGAAGTTTTGTAAGCATAATATCAAAATATCTAATTTTGAGATACAGATACCTAGGAAAATACTATTTTCTTATGATTATCATACATGATTCCATGATTTTCTAATTCCTCTTTTTTTCACAGGAAACGGTTGGAAAGAGACCTACTAAGAGACCTACTGAAATAATACTAAAAACAAAACAAAACTATGGACACAAGAGTGGGCATGATCCCAGGATAAATGAAGATAGAACAGGCATTGAAAGAATAAAGGTTAATAATAAAATGCTTTGCATAACCTATAGTGGAAAGGCCATGTTCAACTGACATGTCGAATAATAAGATACTTGAAAATATTTCTCAGCGTGAACATCATGAGAACTAACCTCGAAGATGGAGCTGCTTAAAGATAGAGTCTATGCTCATGTCGCTCAAGTTTCGGGTCACCATGAACGAGCTGCCACCTAAGTAAATTTGCAGTTATGGTTATGGTGTTCTGGTAGCAGCTCTGGTGTTAAGAATGGAAAATCATATGACCAGAACAGTTACTTACATGTGTTGCGGCAGACTGTTCAGACTGGCCTCCTGCACCTCCATGGTTCACCAATGCTATCTGCATGTCTGAAAAAACATTCAGAACACAGTTCCGTGTTAGATCAATAGTAGAATTCTCATATAATGATTCATTTCCTAAATTTGAATACATCATTTGTCATGACATGTTGATGATTTTTTCGGCTAACTGGTTGACGTGCTTCTCACGAGGGAGACGTGTTTTGTCTCGTACCGATGTCATCCTCCACAACTACCACGCATCCTGCCCCGGCTCCTCTTATAACCTGTCTTGGCTACACTCCGGAAATCGTAGCCGCCCGTCCCCTCCCTTGCTTGCGCCGCCACCACCATCTATGTATCAAGAGACAATTGCATTGGTTTAATCATAATCATAAAAATAACTTTGTTGTGCACCAATTAATTTGACATTATAAATGCAAGTGCCAAAAACATCAAAATACATGAAAGGATAAAGCCCCACAGTTTCACAATCTAATTTACGTGTACATATGCAATGTCAAATTATCTAACTTGTCTTCTCAATACCAAGTATATGATTGGGAATGTAGTTTTCAGCATATGAGGTGCATCTCCTCTCAACCCAGGCATTGCTGCAGTGATTGAAATCCATCAGAATAGTACGGAATAATATACAACAGAGAGAAAAGACAAAATCTTACCAAGCTACCACAGCATTTGCAAGCTCTTGGGGGTGTAGATATCTGTGAGTGTGAATGGTTTTCGAACTGCTGAATGGTGGGCTTGTCGGTGATAATGGCCCTTAACTTGGACTGCTCTCAGCAGCAAAGTAACTGAGAATCTCTCAATCTCTTGCTGCCCTCTGTCTCTCTCACACACAAATAAGTAGTAGCAGATTCAGGTAGAAAAAAGCTAGCACCTGAACATGATTTCCTCACCCCGGCCGACCATCCCATGGCTACCTCCTCTAGGTGAGCGCCGGCACCAGCGCCTCCTTCACCCAGGCCTCCACCTTCCACGCAGCACCTTTCCTAGAAATGCCCCTGCACCACCCCTTTCTTCTCCTCCGCCTCTGGCCAACCTCCATCTCAAGCGCCTGCGCCAAATACCGCGGCATGCTCGGTTTAGCGACCACCATCGGCCCTTCACTGCATCAAGACGGCCGACAGATGGCTCTGCGCCATGATGCGGCAGGGGGTGCTCCGGCCCGGCACGATGACCGTCGTAGCCGCCGCCGCCGCGAGATTGCAGCCCCTCCTCTCCCGGCCGCGTTAGATCCGCCCCTCCTTTGCACTCTTGCGACCGATAGGGAAAGGTCATCGGCGGAGATCCAAGACCACATCGGGCTAGAGGCGCCCTAGAGGACTGTGGCCGACTTGGCGGCGCTCGGGCAATTAGTCCTAGCAAGGCGCCTGGGGCGGGGGATGAGGGGCGAGAGGTGAAGCGCCAGGGACGAGCGACGAGACATTAGGCGGCGGAGGACGGTGCTACAGGGGCGGTAGAGCAGCGGAGCCCTAGCTTCTCCGCACGAGAGGGGGAGATGGGGATGGGGATCCGGGTGGAGGCGCACGAGAGAACGGCCGGGAGGGCGCGGGGGAGAACCAAGGGATCGGACGGTGGACTTTCTCGCGGAAACATCAAACGGTCCAGATGTTCCCAATGACGATCACCAAAGTGCGTTGAGTGTCAAACGATCAACTCCCATTTAATAGTAAAGATGAAAGACAGATCATAACCTCAGGTCTATGCACAAAAAAATTCAGATCAAAATGTCATACTGAGATTTTTCACGAATTTTTGCAGCACAGCACAGGAAATCTGTCTCAACAGAATCAGTCCGTAAAGATTGAATTATTAGATCTGTCTACGTACCTCAAATCAGAAAAGTCAGAACTAATGAAAGTTAGATAGAAAGCACTACTATGCACTCAAGAAATTTCAGATCAAGATCACGTTCTGGTGATTTTTAAAATTTTCTACAGTGGAGCACAGGAAATCTGTTTTCTAGGCACCATAGTGACAAACTTGCATAACAAACTAGGGGTTATCTATACATTCTATTTACAGCGGGATATGTACACTATATACACTATATACACTATATACACTATTTACAAGTTTTTAATGAAAAGCTTCCATGGAAAGAATTTTTTTGTTTCGCAGGCATGAACACAAGTGTTCAAGGTCGACCCCCACTTCACCATTACTCATCTTTCCAATCACTTTTCTTTTCTGAAAGCATTTTTTATTTTTTATATAAGAAGTACAACTATTTTTTTTTTGTAATTAGCATTCCCTATCCATACAAGAGATAGAGAACAACTAGGTACAGGAAGTAAAACTACTTAGAGATAAATCAAACAAGTGCACACGAAAATATTCACCTACGCTATGGCTCCCCGGCAACGGCGCCAGAAAAGGTCTTGATGTCCCACAAGTATAGGGGATCGTGTGTAGTCTTTTCGATAAGTAAGAGTGTCCAACCCAACGAGGAGCTAAAGGTAGGATAAACATTCTCTTAAGTTCTATCAACGACTGATACAACTCTACGCACACTAAGCGTTTGCAATATCTAGGAAATAAAACTAGAGCGATAACGGGTCTGAGAGGTGACTTTGCAGAACAATAAAATACACGGAATAAATGTTAGTGCTGTAGCAATAAAACAAACTAAAATAACAGTACCATGAGTGTGGAAAGGCGGTGGTAATAGTGGTGGCTTTGTCCAAGAACAATTAGTGAAGATCTTGGGTTCAATGTCTTCGATGCAGCTTTCTATGTAGGAGAGGCTAAATATACATGCTCTCCCTCCGGGATTACAAGTACTATATGATTATCTTGCTAGCAAACATCCGTAAATACTAGCAAGCATTAAGGTTTCCCCAACCATAGCCTTAAGTAAATGGTCCTCTTACTCCCATACATGCAACTATCCGGTTCG
>NC_061512.1:53832329-53869216 GCF_022539505.1 Lolium rigidum | reverse complement strand
TCCAAGAGGGAGTATTTATGCTCGATAGTGGGTTCATGCCTGCATTGACACCTGGGACAGTGACAGAAAGTTCTAAGGTTGTGTTGTGCTGTTGCCACTAGGGATAAAACATTGGCGCTATGTCCGAGGACGTAGTTGTTGATTACATTACGCACCATACTTAATGCAATTGTCTGTTGCTTTGCAACTTAATACTGGAAGGGGTTCGGACGATAACCTGAAGGTGGACTTTTTAGGCACAGATGCAGTTGGATGGCGGTCTATGTACTTTGTCGTAATGCCCAATTAAATCTCACTATACTTATCATGACATGTATGTGCATTGTTATGCCCTCTCTATTTGTCAATTGCCCGACTGTAATTTGTTCACCCAACATGCTTTTATCTTATGGGAGAGACAACTCTAGTGAACTGTGGACCCCGGTCCATTCTTTTAATACTGAAATACAAATCTGTCGCAATACTTGTTTTACTGTTTTCTCTGCAAACAATCATCTTCCACACAATACGGTTAATCCTTTGTTACAGCAAGCCGGTGAGATTGACAACCTCACTCGTTTCGTTGGGGCAAAGTACTTTGGTTGTGTTGTGCAGGTTCCACGTTGGCGCCGGAATCCCCGGTGTTGCGCCGCACTACATCCCGCCGCCATCAACCTTCAACGTGCTTCTTGGCTCCTCCTGGTTCGATAAACCTTGGTTTCTTTCGAGGGAAAACTTGCTGCTGTGCGCATCATACCTTCCTCTTGGGGTTGCCCAACGAACGTGTGAAATACACGCCATCAAGCTCTTTTACCGGCGCCGTTGCCGGGGAGATCAAGACACGTCTGCAAGGGGAGTCTCCACTTCTCAATCTCTTTACTTTGTTTTTGTCTTGCTTTATTTTATTTACTACTTTGTTTGCTGCATTATATCAAAACACAAAAAAATTAGTTGCTAGCTTTACTTTATTTACTTGTCTTGCACTCTATATCAAAAACACAAAAAATTAGTTTACTTGCATTTACTTTATCTAGTTTGCTTTATTTACTACTGCTAAAATGAGTAATCCTCGAAGTTGAAGTTCGTTCATTTAAGCAACAAGGAGGAGAATGTTTAAAAGATGCTTGGTATAGAATTAGTGATTCCCATAATAGGTGCACTAAGAAACACTCCACCACTATCCTACTCAGGAATTTTTATGTTGGTATCTCTAGCTGGAATAGATATGTTCTTGATTGTCTCGCGGGGGTAACTTCCTAGGTGCTCCCGCTTTAGAGGCTAGTTGCATTATTGAGAGTTTATTTGGAACACCACCTGTTAATGAAATTAAAATTGAAACCTCCCTTGAGGGTGTTATGAAAAAATTGGAAACCATAGAGAAAATTTTTAGTGTTGAAACTAAGTTGGAGATGTTACTTGTTAAAACTGATAAACTTGATAAATCCTTAGGAGGAATTGATGAAAGAATTAGTGTCCTAGGAACTTGTGTTGACCATGATAATCAAATTAATAGGATTGGCAAACTTGAAAAAGCTATGGGAACCTTGGGTTCAACCTTTTCATCTTTACAGTTTAGAGAGAAAGCTTATTTGGGAAAGGAGCAAAAGTTTATGTATGCCTCTAAAGTGCCTAAACCAAAGAAATATTATTATAGGCCTAAAATTGACAAAGCCCCTAGTACCACTGCAAATAGGGGAGATTATGATGTTGATGCACCGCCCTTTGATAACACTTGAGTTACACTTTCTGCGCCTAGCTGAAATGCGTTAAAGAAAAGCGCTTATGGGAGACAACCCATGTTTTTACTCCAGTATTTTTGTTTTATATTTGTGTCTTGGAAGTTGTTTACTACTGTAGCAACCTCTCCTTATCTTATTTTTATGTTTTGTTGTGCCAAGTAAAGTCTTTGATAGTAAAGTAAGTACTAGATTTGGATTACTTGCGCAGTTCCGCATTTCTTTGCTGTCACGAATCTGGGTCTACCTCCCTGTAGGTAGCTCAGAAAATTAAGCCAATTTACGTGCATGATCCTCAGATATGTACGCAACTTTCATTCAATTTGAGCATTTTCATTTGAGAAAGTCTGGTGCTAATAAAATCCATCTTTACGGATTGTTCTGTTTTGACAGATTCTGCCTTTTATTTTGCATTGCCTCTTTTGCTATGTTGGATGAATTTCTTTGATCCATTAATGTCCAGTAGCTTTATGCAATGTCCAGAAGTGTTAAGAATGATTGTGTCACCTCTGAACATGTTAATTTTTATTATGCACTAACCCTCTAATGAGTTGTTTCGAGTTTGGTGTGGAGGAAGTTTTCAAGGATCAAGAGAGGAGTATGATGCAATATGATCAAGGAGAGTGAAAGCTCTAAGCTTGGGGATGCCCCGGTGGTTCACCCCTGCATATTTTAAGAAGACTCAAGCGTCTAAGCTTGGGGATGCCCAAGGCATCCCCTTCTTCATCGACAACATTATCGAGGTTCCTCCCTGAAACTATATTTTTATTCCGTCACATCTTATGCACTTTGCTTGGAGCGTCGGTTTGTTTTTGTTTTTGTTTTGTTTGAATAAAATGGATCCTAGCATTCACTTTATGGGAGAGAGACACGCTCCGCTGTAGCATATGGACAAATATGTCCTTAGGCTCTACTCATAGTATTCATGGCGAAGTTTCTTCTTCGTTAAATTGTTATATGGTTGGAATTGGAAAATGCTACATGTAGTAACTCTAAAATGTCTTGGATAATTTGATACTTGGCAATTGTTGTGCTCATGTTTAAGCTCTTGCATCATATACTTTGCACCCATTAATGAAGAAATACTTAGAGCTTGCTAATTTGGTTTGCATATTTGGTTTCTCTAGAGTCTAGATAACATCTAGTATTGAGTTTTGAACAACAAGGAAGACGGTGTGGAGTCTTATAATGTTTACAATATGTCTTTTATGTGAGTTTTGCTGCACCGTTCATCCTTGTGTTTGTTTCAAATAACCTTGCTAGCCTAAACCTTGTATCGAGAGGGAATACTTCTCATGCATCCAAAATACTTGAGCCAACCACTATGCCATTTGTGTCCACCATACCTACCTACTACATGGTATTTATCCGCCATTCCAAAGTAAATTTCTTGAGTGCTACCTTTAAAATTCCATCATTCGCCTTTGCAATATATAGCTCATGGGACAAATAGCTTAAAAACTATTGTGGTATTGAATATGTACTTATGCACTTTATCTCTTATTAAGTTGCTTGTTGTGCGATAACCATGCTTCGGGGACGCCATCAACTATTCTTTGTTGAATATCATGTGAGTTTCTATGCATGTCCGTCTTGTACGAAGTAAGAGAGATCTACCACCTTAATGGTTGGAGCATGCATATTGTTAGAGAAGAACATTGGGCCGCTAACTAAAGCCATGAATCATGGTGGAAGTTTCAGTTTTGGACACATATCCTCAATCTCATATGAGAATAATAATTGTTGCCACATGCTTATGCATTAAAGAGGAGTCCATTATCTGTTGTCCATGTTGTCCCGGTATGGATGTCTAAGTTGAGAATAATCAAAAGCGAGAAATCCAAAATGCGAGCTTTCTCCTTAGACCTTTGTACGGGCGGCATGGAGGTACCCCATTGTGACACTTGGTTAAAACATGTGCATTGCAAAGATCCGGTAGTCCAAGCTAATTAGGACAAGGTGCGGGCACTATTAGTATACTATGCATGAGACTTGCAACTTGTAAGATATAATTTTCATAACTCATATGCTTTATTACTACCGTTGACAAAATTGTTTCATGTTTTCAAAATAAAAGCTCTAGCACAAATATAGCAATCGATGCTTTCCTCTTTGAAGGACCATTCTTTTTACTTTTATGT
This sequence comes from Lolium rigidum, assembly GCF_022539505.1. Taxonomy (NCBI): domain Eukaryota; kingdom Viridiplantae; phylum Streptophyta; class Magnoliopsida; order Poales; family Poaceae; genus Lolium; species Lolium rigidum. The sequence continues at coordinate 53,865,360 of NC_061512.1, read as the reverse complement.
TGAGTCAGTTCACCTATCTCTCTCCACCTCAAGAAGCAAACACTTGTGTGAACTATGCATTGATTCCTACATATTTGCATATTGCACTTGTTATATTACTCTATGTTGACAATTATCCATGAGATATATATGTTACAAGTTGAAAGCAACCGCTGAAACTTAATCTTCCTTTGTGTTGCTTCAATGCCTTTACTTTGATTTATTGCTTTATGAGTTAACTCTTATGCAAGACTTATTAATACTTGTCTTGAAGTACTATTCATGAAAAGTCTTTGCTTTATGATTCACTTGTTTACTCATGTCATTACCATTGTTTTGATCGCTGCATCCACTACATATGTTTACAAATAGTATGATCAAGGTTATGATGGCATATCACTTCAGAAATTATCTTTGTTATTGTTTTACCTGCTCGGGACGAGCAGAACTAAGCTTAGGGATGCTTGATACATCTCCGACGTATCGATAATTTCTTATGTTCTATGCCATATTATTGATGATACCTACATGTTTTATGCACACTTTATGTCATATTCGTGCATTTTACGGAACTAACCTATTAACAAGATGCCGAAGTGTCGATTCTTTGTTTTCTGCTGTTTTTGGTTTCAGAAATCCTAGTAACGAAATATTCTCGGAATTGGACGAAACAAAGACCCAGGGGCCTATTTCGCCACGAACCTTCCAGAAGACCGAAGAGCATACGAAGTGGGGCCACGAGGTGGCCAAACCACAAGGCGGCGCAGCCAAGGGGGGGCCGCGCCGCCCTGTGGTGTGGGCCCCTCGTCAGCCCTCCGACTCCGCCCTTCCGCCTACTTAAAGCCTTCGTCGCGAAACCCCTGAGGCGAAAAACCACGATACGGAAAACCTTACTGAGACGCCGCCGCCGCCAATCCCATCTCGGGGGATTCTGAGATCTCCTCCGGCACCCTGCCGGAGAGGGGATTCATCTCCGGAGGACTCTACGCCGCCATGGTCGCCTCCGGAGTGATGAGTGAGTAGTTCACCCCTGGACTATGGGTCCATAGCGGTAGCTAGATGGTTGTCTTCTCCTCATTGTGCTTCATTGTTGGATCTTGTGAGCTGCCTAACATGATCAAGATCATCTATCCGTAATACTCTATGTTGTGTTTGTCGGGATCCGATGGATAGAGAATACCATGTTATGTTAATTATCAAGTTATTACATATGTGTTGTTTATGATCTTGCATGCTCTCCGTTATTAGTAGAGGCTCTGGCCAAGTTTTTACTCTTAACTCCAAGAGGGAGTATTTATGCTCGATAGTGGGTTCATGCTCGCATTGACACCAGGACGGTGACGAGAAAGTTCTAAGGTTGTGTTGTGCTTGTTGCCACTAGGGATAAAACATTGGCGCTATGTCCGAGGATGTAGTTGTTGATTACATTATGCACCATACTTAATGCAATTGTCCGTTGCTTTGCAACTTAATACTGGAAGGGGTTCGGACGATAACCTGAAGGTGGACTTTTTAGGCATAGATGCGGTTGGATGGCGGTCTATGTACTTTGTCGTAATGCCCAATTAAATCTCACTATACTTATCATGACATGTATGTGCATTGTTATGCCCTCTCTATTTGTCAATTGCCCGACTGTAATTTGTTCACCCAACATGCTTTTATCTTATGGGAGAGACACCTCTAGTGAACTGTGGACCCCGGTCCATTCTTTTAATACTGAAATACAAATCTGCTGCAATACTTGTTTTACTTGTTTTCTCTCGCAAACAATCATCTTCCACACAATACGGTTAATCCTTTGTTACAGCAAGCCGGTGAGATTGACAACCTCATCTGTTTCGTTGGGGCAAAGTACTTTGGTTGTGTTGTGCAGGTTCCACGTTGGCGCCGGAATCCCTGGTGTTGCGCCGCACTACATCCCGCCGCCATCAACCTTCAACGTGCTTCTTGGCTCCTCCTGGTTCGATAAACCTTGGTTTCTTTCTGAGGGAAAACTTGCTGCTGTGCGCATCATACCTTCCTCTTGGGGTTGCCCAACGAACGTGTGAAATACACGCCATCACGCTGCTGCACGGAAGATGCTCGACGCGGGGGCGACGGTGATCACTGCGGCCGGCATGGTGAGCGCGCAGGCGTTGCAGGGCGTCACTGGGTGCGCGCGGGGGCGCGTCGGATGCGTCTCGACGACGCGGACCAGGAGGTGGCGGCGCCGGGCACAGGGGTTCGCCGGAGTGTCGCCGGCGACGGAAGCTACGGAGAGGGGCGTCGGCCACCATGGTGAGACGCGGATACCGAGGCAAGGAAAGGGGGAAGGGGGTCCAGGACGAGCAGGACCTTACCCCGGAGCTGCTGGTGTGGTCGAGGTCGCCGGGGAAGGTCCGTCGGCGCCGGAATTGGCGAAGAACCGCGGCGGCCGTGGCGGACGTCGGTGAAGATGGTGACGCGGCGAAGGCCTCCCGGACCGATTCCTTCTGCCAGGAGGTAGAGGGAGACGAGGCGCTTCTGTTGGTGTGCTCGGACGGGGGATGGGGTGGCCGGAGCAGCGAATTGACGATGAGGAGGAGGTGGTACAGTGGGGTTTCTCCCTCGGTTACTTGGCGTGGAGGAGGGGAAAGGAGAAGAAAAGGGGAGCAGGTGGGAGAGGATGGGGAAGAGAGGCCGTGGTCCAGGGGAGTTAAAGGTGGAGAGGGGAGACTCACATGGGGGAGGACGATGCGGTGCTGGTGGAGGAGGACCACGGCAGGTGGAGCTCACGCTCTCTGCGTGAGGTTGAAAGACGACAAGGGGAAAGGAGGCTCGAAGGGGTACGGGCCAGGTTGCGGGCCAATGTGGGCTGGCGAGGCTGGGCCGAAGAAAGGGAGAGAAGGAGAGAAAGGGAGCTGGGCCGGGGGAGAGAGAGTGGCTCAGGGAGGAGGGGTTTTGATTTTGAAACTGTTTTCTTTTCTCTCTTATTTTCAAAACTGCTTTGGTATTTGAAAACAGAACCAAACAAAGCCAAACATTTTTAAAACTGTGAAACATTTGAAATAGTTTTATTTATTAATATAGTTTTGATTGTTAGGGTTTAGTTAAAAGAAATAGAGTGGGGAGGTTTATTATAAAACCATATGAGAGGGAAACACAAATAGTTTTTATTGGAGAAATAATTTTTATTTAATAAACTCTTGTGAATGATAGGATGCATGATGCATGATGATGCATAAAAGGAAGGCACAAACAAATATAATATGGGGTACTACCCGGGGCCGTTACAGTTTAGGACATGACATGCAGTCAATATCGCCTCCCCCCACCATGCCTTGGATAGACCCGATGTATCTAACATGGCGTTAACCAAATCAGTTAGAGTACGGTTCTTTCTTTCGGCCACCCCATTTGACTGAGGTGAGTAGGGAGGCGCCCTCTCATGGATAATACCATGTTCCGCACAAAAAGAATCAAACTCGTTGGAAAAATACTCTCCACCACGATCGGACCTTAGCCGTTTGATCTTTCGATGAAGTTGGTTTTCTGCTTCAGCTTTAAAGATTTTGAAGTGATTAAGAGCTTCATCTTTAGATTTCAGGAGGTACATGATGGCGTGTAATTTCACACGTTCGTTGGGCAACCCCAAGAGGAAGGTATGATGCGCACAGCAGCAAGTTTTCCCTCAGAAAGAAACCAAGGTTTATCGAACCAGGAGGAGCCAAGAAGCACGTTGAAGGTTGATGGCGGCGGGATGTAGTGCGGCGCAACACCAGAGATTCCGGCGCCAACGTGGAACCTGCACAACACAACCAAAGTACTTTGCCCCAACGAAACAGTGAGGTTGTCAATCTCACCGGCTTGCTGTAACAAAGAATTAACCGTATTGTGTGGAAGATGATTGTTTGCGAGAGAAAATAGTAAAACAAGTATTGCGGCAGATTTGTATTTCGGTATTAAAGAATGGACCGGGGTCCACGAGTTCACTAGAGGTGTCTCTCCCATAAGATAAAAGCATGTTGGGTGAACAAATTACAGTCGGGCAATTGACAAATAGAGAGGGCATAACAATGCACATACATGACATGATAAGTATAGTGAGATTTAATTGGGCATTACGACAAAGTACATAGACCGCCATCCAACTGCATCTATGCCTAAAAAGTCCACCTTCGGGTTATCATCCGAACCCCCTCCGGTATTAAGTTGCTAACAACGAGACAATTGCATTAAGTATGGTGCGTAATGTAATCAACAACTACATCCTCGGACATAGCGCCAATGTTTTATCCCTAGTGGCAACAGCACAACACAACCTTAGAACTTTACATCCTCTGTCCCGGTGTCAATGCGGGCATGAACCCACTATCGAGCATAAATACTCCCTCTTGGAGTTAAAAGTAAAAACTTGGCCAGAGCCTCTACTAGTAACGGAGAGCATGCAAGATCATAAACAACACATATGTAATAACTTGATAATTAACATGACATGGTATTCTCTATCCATCGGATCCCGACAAACACAACATAGAGTATTACAGATAGATGATCTTGATCATGTTAGGCAGCTCACAAGATCCAACAATGAAGCACAATGAGGAGAAGACAACACTCTAGCTACTGCTATGGACCCATAGTCCAGGGGTGAACTACTCACTCATCACTCCGGAGGCGACCATGGCGGTGTAGAGTCCTCCGGGAGATGAATCCCCTCTCCGGCAGGGTGCCGGAGGAGATCTCCAGAATCCCCCGAGATGGGATCGGTGGAGGCGGCGTCTCAGTAAGGTTTTCCGTATCGTGGTTTTTTGCATCAGGGGTTTCGCGACGGAGGCTTTAAGTAGGCGGAAGGGCAGAATCGGGGGGCTAACGAGGGGCCCACACCACAGGGCGGCGCGGGCCCCCCCTTGGCCGCGCCGCCATGTGGTGTCGCCACCTCGTGGCCCCACTTCGTATGTTCTTCGGTCTTCTGGAAGCTCCGTGGAAAAATAGGCCCACGGGTCTTCGTTTCGTCCAATTCCGAGAATATTTCGTTACTAGGATTTCCGAAACCAAAAACAGCAGAAAACGAGAGCCGGCACTTCGGCATCTTGTTAATAGGTTAGTTCCGGAAAATGCACGAATATGACATAAAGTGTGCATAAAACATGTAGGTATCATCAATAATATGGCATAGAACATAAGAAATTATCGATACGTCGGAGACGTATCAAGCATCCCCAAGCTTAGTTACTGCTCGTCCCGAGCGAGGTAAAAGCGATAACAAAGATAATTTCTGAAGTGATATGCCATCATAACCTTGATCATACTATTTGTAAACATATGTAGTGGATGCAGCGATCAAAACAATGGTAATGACATGAGTAAACAAGTGAATCATAAAGCAAGGACTTTTCATGAATAGTACTTCAAGACAAGTATTAATAAGTCTTGCATAAGAGTTAACTCATAAAGCAATAAATCAAAGTAAAGGTATTGAAGCAACACAAAGGAAGATTAAGTTTCAGCGGTTGCTTTCAACTTGTAACATGTATATCTCATGGATAATAGTCAACATAGAGTAATATAACAAGTACAATATGCAAGTATGTAGGAATCAATGCATAGTTCACACAAGTGTTTGCTTCTTGAGGTGGAGAGAGATAGGTGAACTGACTCAACATAAAAGTAAAGAGAATGGTCCTTCAAAGAGGAAAGCATCGATTGCTATATTTGTGCTAGAGCTTTTATTTTGAAAACATGAAACAATTTTTTCAACGGTAGTAATAAAGCATATGAGTTATGTACATTATATCTTACAAGTTGCAAGTCTCATGCATAGTATACTAATAGTGCCCGCACCTTGTCCTAATTAACTTGGACTACCGGATCTTTGCAATGCACATGTTTTGACAAAGTGTCACAATGGGGTACCTCCATGCCGCCTGTACAAAGGTCTAAGGAGAAAGCTCGCATTTTGGATTTCTCGCTTTTGATTATTCTCAACTTAGACATCCATACCGGGACAACATGGACAACGAGATAATGGACTCCTCTTTAATGCATAAGCATGTGGCAACAATTATTATTCTCATATGAGATTGAGGATATATGTCCAAACTGAAACTTCCACCATGAATCATGGCTTTAGTTAGCGGCCCAATGTTCTTCTCTAACAATATGCATGCTCCAACCATGAAGGTGGTAGATCTCTCTTGCTTCAGACAAGACGGACATGCATAGCAACTCACATGATATCCAACAAAGAATAGTTGATGGCGTCCCCGAAACATGGTTATCGCACAACAAGCAACTTAATAAGAGATAAAGTGCATAAGTACATATTCAATACCACAATAGTTTTTTAAGCTATTTGTCCCATGAGCTATATATTGCAAAGGTGAATGATGGAATTTTAAAGGTAGCACTCAAGCAATTTACTTTGGAATGGCGGATAAATACCATGTAGTAGGTAGGTATGGTGGACACAAATGGCATAGTGGTTGGCTCAAGGATTTTGGATGCATGAGAAGTATTCCTTCTCGATACAAGGTTTAGGCTAGCAAGGTTATTTGAAACAAACACAAGGATGAACGGTACAGAAAAACTCACATAAAAGACATATGGTAAACATTATAAGACTCCATACCGTCTTCCTTGTTGTTCAAAACTCAATACTAGATGTTATCTAGACTCTAGAGAAACCAAATATGCAAACCAAATTAGCAAGCTCTAAGTATTTCTTCATTAATGGGTGCAAAGTATATGATACAAGAGCTTAAACATGAGCACAACAATTGCCAAGTATCAAATTATCCAAGACATTTTAGAGTTACTACATGTAGCATTTTCCAATTCCAACCATATAACAATTTAACGAAGAAGAAACTTCGCCATGAATACTATGAGTAGAGCCTAAGGACATATTTGTCCATATGCTACAGCGGAGCGTGTCTCTCTCCCATAAAGTGAATGCTAGGATCCATTTTATTCAAACAAAACAAAAACAAAAACAAACCGACGCTCCAAGCAAAGTACATAAGATGTGACGGAATAAAAATATAGTTTCGGGGGAGGAACACTGATAATGTTGTCGATGAAGAAGGGGATGCCTTGGGCATCCCCAAGCTTAGACGCTTGAGTCTTCTTAATATATGCGGGGGTGAACCACCGGGGCATCCCCAAGCTTAGAGCTTTCACTCTCCTTGATCATATTGCATCATACTCCTCTCTTGATCCTTGAAAACTTCCTCCACACCAAACTCGAAACAACTCATTAGAGGGTTAGTGCATAATAAAAATTCACATGTTCAGAGGTGACACAATCATTCTTAACACTTCTGGACATTGCATAAAGCTACTGGACATTAGTGGATCAAAGAAATTCATCCAACATAGCAAAAGAGGCAATGCGAAATAAAAGACAGAATCTGTCAAAACAGAACAGTCCGTAAAGATGGATTTTATTAGGCCACCAGACTTGCTCAAATGAAAATGCTCAAATTGAATGAAAGTTGCGTACATATCTGAGGATCATGCTCGTAAAGCTGGCTTAATTTTCTGAGCTACCTACAGGGAGATAGACCCGGATACGTGACGACAAAGAAATGCGGAACTGCGCAGTAATCCAAATCTAGTACTTACTTTTCTATCAAGGACTTTACTTGGCACAACAAAACATAAAACTAAGATAAGGAGAGGTTGCTACAGTAGTAAACAACTTCCAAGACACAAATATAAAACAAAAATACTGGAGTAAAAACATGGGTTGTCTCCCATAAGCGCTTTTCTTTAACGCCTTTCGGCTAGGCGCGAAAGTGTATCTCAAGTAACATCGAAAGATGAAGCATCAACATAATAACTTGTTCTAATAATAGAATCATAAGGTAACTTCATTCTCTTTCTAGGGAAGTGTTCCATACCTTTCTTGAGAGGAAATTGATATTTAATGTTACCTTCCTTCATATCAATAGTAGCACCAACGGTTCGAAGAAAAGGTCTTCCCAATATAATGGGGCAAGATGCATTGCATTCAATATCCAAGACAACAAAATCAACGGGGACAAGGTTATTGTTAACCATAATATGAACATTATCAACTCTCCCCAAAGGTTTCTTTTTAGCATTATCAGCGAGATTAACATCCAAATAACAATTTTTCAATGGTGGCAAGTCAAGCATATCATAGACTTTTTTAGGCATAACAGAAATACTTGCACCAAGATCACATAAGGCATTACAATCAAAATCTTTGACTCTCATTTTAATGATGGGCTCCCAACCATCCTCTAGCTTTCTAGGAATAGAAGTTTCAAGTTTTAGTTTCTCTTCTCTAGCTTTTATGAGAGCATTTGTAATATGTTTTGTGAAAGCCAAATTTATAGCACTAGCATTGGGACTTTTAGCAAGTTTTTGCAAGAACTTTATAACTTCAGAGATGTGGAAATCATCAAAATCTAAATCATTACAATCTAAAGCAATGTGATTATCATCCCCAAGGTTGGAAAAAATTTCAGCGAGTTTTATCACAAGCGGTTTCGACGGTTTTAGCGGTTTCGGGTAATTTTGCGCGCTTTGCACTAGGAGTAGAAGCATTGCCAACACCAATTATTTTACCATTGATAGTAGGAGGTGCAGCAACATATGAATCATTAGCATTGCTAGTGGTGGTAATAGTCCAAACTTTAGCTACATTTTCCTCTTTAGCTAGTTTTTCATTTTCTTCTCTATCCCACCTAGCACGCAGATTCAGCCATTAATCTTATATTCTCATTAATTCTAACTTGGATGGCATTTGCTGTAGTAACAATTTTATTTTCAATATCCCTATTAGGCATAACTTTCAATTTCAAAAGATCAACATCAGAGGCAAGACTATCAACTCTAGAAACAAGAATATCAATTTTATTGAGCTTTTCCTCAACAGATTTGTTAAAGGCAGTTTGTGTACTAATAAATTTTTTAAGCATGGCTTCAAGTCCAGGGGGTGTATTCCTATTATTGTTGTAAGAATTCCCATAAGAATTAGCATAACCGTTACCATTATTATAAGGATATGGCCTATAGTTATTACTAGAATTGTTCCGATAAGCATTGTTGTTGAAATTATTATTTTTAATGAAGTTTACATCAACATGTTCTTCTTGGGCAACTAATGAAGCTAATGGAACATTATTAGGATCAACATTAGTCCTATCATTCGCAAGCATAGACATAATAGCATCAACTTTATCATTCGGGGAAGAGGATTCTTCAACGGAATTTACCTTCTTACCTTGTGGAGCTCTTTCCGTGTGCCATTCAGAGTAATTAACCATCATATTATCAAGAAGCTTTGTTGCTTCACCAAGAGTGATGGACATAAAGGTACCTCCAGCAGCTGAATCCAATAATTTCCGCGAAGAAAAATTTAGTCCTGCATAGAAGGTTTGTATGATCATCCAAGTAGTCGATCCATGGGTTGGGCAATTTTTAACCGGAGATTTCATTCTTTCCCAAGCTTGAGCAACATGTTCATTATCCAATTGTTTAAAATTCATTATGCTACTCCTCAAAGATATAATTTTAGCAGGGGGATAATATCTACCAATAAAAGCATCCTTGCATTTAGTCCATGAATCAATACTATTCTTAGGCGAGAGATAGCAACCAATCTTTAGCTCTTCCTCTTAATGAGAAAGGGAACAATTTTAATTTTATAATGTCACCATCTACATCTTTATATTTTATCATTTCACATAGTTCAACAAAATTATTGAGATGGGCAGCAGCATCATCAGAACTAACACCAGAAAATTGCTCTCTCATGACAAGATTCAGTAAAGCAGGTTTAATTTCAAAGAATTCTGCTGTAGTAGCAGGTGGAGCAATAGGTGTGCATACGAAATCATTATTATTTGTGCTAGTGAAGTCACACAACTTAGTATTTTCAGGGTTGGCCATTTTAGCAATAGTAAATAAAGCAAACTTGATAAAGTAAATGCAAGTAAACTAATTTTTTTTGTGTTTTTGATATAGCAAACAAGACGAGTAAATAAAGTAAAACTAGCAACTAATTTTTTTGTGTTTTGATATAATGCAGCAAACAAAGTAGTAAATAAAATAAAGCAAGACAAAAACAAAGTAAAGAGATTGAGAAGTGGAGACTCCCCTTGCAGCGTGTCTTGATCTCCCCGGCAACGGCGCCAGAAAATATGCTTGATGGCGTGTAATTTCACACGTTCGTTGGGAAACCCCAAGAGGAAGGTATGATGCGCACAACGGCAAGTTTTCCCTCAGAAAGAAACCAAGGTTTATCGAACCAGGAGGAGCCAAGAAGCACGTTGAAGGTTGATGGCGGCGGGATGTAGTGCGGCGCAACACCAGAGATTCCGGCGCCAACGTGGAACCTGCACAACACAACCAAAGTACTTTGCCCCAACGAAACGAGTGAGGTTGTCAATCTCACCGGCTTGCTGTAACAAAGAATTAACCGTATTGTGTGGAAGATGATTGTTTGCGAGAGAAAATAGTAAAACAAGTATTGCGAGCAGATTTGTATTTCGGTATTAAAGAATGGACCGGGGTCCACAGTTCACTAGAGGTGTCTCTCCCATAAGATAAAAGCATGTTGGGTGAACAAATTACGGTCGGGCAATTGACAAATAGAGAGGGCATAACAATGCACATACATGACATGATAAGTATAGTGAGATTTAATTGGGCATTACGACAAAGTACATAGACCGCCATCCAAGCTGCATCTATGCCTAAAAAGTCCACCTTCGAGGTTATCATCCGAACCCCCTCCGGTATTAAGTTGCTAACAACGGACAATTGCATTAAGTATGGTGCGTAATGTAATCAACAACTACATCCTCGGACATAGCGCCAATGTTTTATCCCTAGTGGCAACGAGCACAACACAACCTTAGAACTTTCTGTCACTCGTCCCGGTGTCAATGCGGGCATGAACCCACTATCGAGCATAAATACTCCCTCTTGGAGTTAAAAGTAAAAACTTGGCCGAGCCTCTACTAGTAACGGAGAGCATGCAAGATCATAAACAACACATATGTAATAACTTGATAATTAACATGACATGGTATTCTCTATCCATCGGATCCCGACAAACACAACATAGAGTATTACAGATTTATGATCTTGATCATGTTAGGCAGCTCACAAGATCCAACAATGAAGCACAATGAGGAGAAGACAACCATCTAGCTACTGCTATGGACCCATAGTCCAGGGGTGAACTACTCACTCATCACTCCGGAGGCGACCATGGCGGTGTAGAGTCCTCCGGGAGATGAATCCCCTCTCCGGCGGGGTGCCGGAGGAGATCTCCGGAATCCCCCGAGATGGGATCAGCGGCGGCGGCGTCTCGGTAGGGTTTTCCGTATCGTGGTTTTTCGCATCGGGGGTTTCGCGACGGAGGCTTTAAGTAGGCGGAAGGGCAGAGTCGGGGGGCTAACGAGGGGCCCACACCACAGGGCGGCGCGGGCCCCCCTTGGCCGCGCCGCCATGTGGTGTCGCCACCTCGTGGCCCCACTTCGTATGTTCTTCGGTCTTCTGGAAGCTCCGTGGAAAAATAGGCCCCTGGGTCTTCGTTTCGTCCAATTCCGAGAATATTTCGTTACTAGGATTTACTGAAACCAAAAACAGCGAGAAAACGAGAGCTGGCACTTCGGCATCTTGTTAATAGGTTAGTTCCAGAAAATGCACGAATATGACATAAAGTGTGCATAAAACATGTAGGTATCATCAATAATATGGCATAGAACATAAGAAATTATCGATACGTCGGAGACGTATCAGTAGACATAACAATATCGAGTAGAGTCATCAATTAAAGTCATGAAGTATCTTTTTCCTCCTTTTGTCAATTCACCATTCATTTCACAAAGATCCGAATGTATAAGCTCCATCGGTGCCAAGTCTCTTGCCTCCGCAGTCTTGTGAGACTTACGTGGTTGCTTAGCTTGCACACATACTTGGCACTTGGATTTCTTGACAATAGCAAATTTCGGAATTATATTCATATTCGCTAGCCGCGTCATGCACCCAAAATTAATATGACAAAGTCGTGAATGCCAAATATCGGACTCACTATCATTGCAAACATGATTAATGATTTTAGTACATAAGTCTTACAAAGATAAGCGGAACAAGCCTCCGCACACATAACCTTTTCCAACAAATTGTCCACACTTGGAAATTGCAACTTTATTGGACTCAAAAACCAACTTAAAACCATCTCGACATAAAAGCGATCCGCTAACGAGATTCTTATTAATGGAAGGAACGTGCTGCACATTCTTCAGCTGGATGGTTTTCCCGAAGTAAACTTCAGATCCACCATACCAACACCACGAACAGAAGAACGTGAGCCGTTTCCCATCAGCACGGAAGAAGTCCTTGCGACCTGATAAGAAGAAAAGATAGAGACATCAGAACATACATGTGTATTGGCTCCGGTGTCTATCCACCAATCAGGAGAATTACATACTGAAAGGACAGTAGGAGAAGTACCGTACCCAGCATCCTTCATCTCAGTATCAACACCAATAACAACATTTGCGGACTTGCCGCTGTTCTCACGCCGATCATGACGTTCGGGCAATCGGGAGCCCAATGTCCGATGAGCGCCACAAACATGGCAGTTCCCTTTCTTCTTATAAGGAGTCTTCCTCTTGAAGTTGGTTGAGTTGGAGGCTTTCTTCTTCACGTCAAACTTGCCTTTTCCATTGTTCTTATTCATAGACTTGTGAGATTGGAAGTTCTTCTTCTGTACCACATTGGCACTAGAACCTGTTATCACCAGAATTTGACCGAGTCAGAGGTGGGCCGCGATCAAGATGGACGTGAAGAATATATATATAGAAGGAATACGTGAATCGGCCTTTTATACCAAGTTGGGCTTAATTGCCCGTGTATCTGTAACATATTAGATCGCATCGTAGTTTAGAAGTTAGAATCTTACTCGTGCACGGTTTGGTGCACGCCCACATTAGAAAGTCCGCCGGACTATAAATATGTATCTAGGGTTTATGGAATAAACAACAACCAACGTTCAACCACAAACAAATCTCGGCGCATCGCCAACCCCTTCGTCTCGAGGGTTTCTACCGGTAAGCATCATGCTGCCTAGATCGCATCTTGCGATCTAGGCAGCCAAGCCTGCCCACGTTGTTCATGCGTTGCTCGTATCGAAGCCTTTTTGATGGCGAGCAACGTAGTTATCTTAGACATGTTAGGGTTAGCATTGTTCTTCATATTACATGCTTTCGTAGTGCAACCCTTGCATGTCTAGCCGCCCTTACACCTATCTTAGGTGTAGGGGCGGCACCCCGCTTGATCATAGTTTAGTAGATCTGATCCGTTACGGTTGCTCCTTGTTCATCAAGGATTAGTTTAACATCCGCAATAGTTAGGCCTTACAAGGGGTCGGAGGATCCAGCGGCGTGTAGGGTGGTGTTTGCTAGTCCTAGAACGGATGTTCCGGAGATCAACCTCGTGTTGGTTTTTAGGCCCTGTCTAGGATCGGCTTATGGTCACCGTGCGCGAGCGCGAGGCCCAATCCTGAGTAGGATGATCCGATTATGCGGTGAAAACCCTAAATCGTCGTAGATCTCATTAGCTTTACCTTGATCAAGCAGGACCACCATATATTTGGACACCCCGTCTGAATCACGGGTGGATCGGCTCTTTGAGCCGATTCACAGGATAACCTGAGAGCCGATCGAGGCTCGCATTTAACGTTTACGTGTGTGCCCTGCAGAAACTAAGCGAGGCATCATCCACACCTTCCCGACCAGGTATAGGTCAGGTGGCACGCCCTTGTGATAAACATCGGCGCGTGCGACCAGGAGGCTTTGCGGGCCGTCGCTGCGAGGGACTGGGGCCAGCCGCAGCCCTAGTTGTTCCCGGCTCTACCGTGTTGACCGTCTCTGCCCGCCAGGGGGTTTCTGACGTCAACACATTCTGGCACGCCCGGTGGGACAGCCTTCGACATCCACAACATCGCCATCTACATCCGAGATGGCGGAAGACACTCCGGTCACGTACGAGGATCTGCCTGATGAGCTCAAGAAGAAGCATGACGAAATCAAGGCGGTCCTCGAAGCCGAACTCATCGGCTCTTTCCACCGAACCCGCGCCCATGGCGTCAGGTGGAAGGGTTTCACACCTGAAGGCGCACTCGATGGATTGGACCTGTCCACCCCGTCAGAAGAACGCACCAGGTCGCTGAAGTACGAGGATCTGCCCGAGGAGCTCAAAAGGAAACATGACGAGATCAAGGCAACCCTCGAAGCCGAACTCATCGGCTCCTGCGAGAAGACCCGGCCGCACGATATCAAGCTCGATAGAGACTCAAGTCCGTCGCCTGGCGTCAACATGGTGGATCTCAGCCACTCCATAGGCCAGCCAAAGTTCTCCTTTGGTGTCAACATGGCAGGGCTTGCAAGCCGCCGTGGCAAAGACGAAGCAGAAAGCAGCCACTCCCGTGGCAACGATGAAGGGGGGGCCGATCCACGCGACCGGCCCCGAGATGATGACAGGCGGTACCTGACAGGGGAGGGAATAAGACGCGTGCGTTATCAGCGTCCACTCTCCGAGCACCTCCTCCACAAATATGAGCAGCAACACGACCGACGTCGGCACTACGGCGTAGATGATGAAAGGAATTGTCGGTCTGATGCAGAGGTCAGGAGGTACCGTCAGCATGATAGAAGCGACGACGGGTACAATCGTCGCGCTGAAGGAAGGTCAAGGGGGCAGGATAACATGGATAGGCACTGGGACCTGTCCGTTCTTCAAACATTGCTTGGGACTCGGGAATGAGCCGATTGCCAACAATCGAGAACTGCCCAGAATGCAAACAAAGGAAGAAGGATGCCGCTATCGTGTCCGTGTTCGAGCGTCTAGGGCCTCTCCCACCTCGGAACAAGCACGCTGAGCCCGCTCGGGTGGAAGATTTCGAGGAACTAGAGGACGATGATGAAGAAGATAAATATCATCGGCCCGGTGGTGCCACGATGGGCTCGGCCGTTCCCAAAAGCGAAGGGTTCAGCGTCCGCGTGGGTTGGAAGAAGGCTGAAAGATTGTACCTGCACACGCTAAGGAAGGCACGGCCCGATCGGCCGCCAAAATCCGGCGAACCCTGGATGAAGAGGGTCGGCCACAAAGAATGGAGTGGCGCCCCAAGCAGAGGAAAGCCGATGATGATACATCGGCTGGCACAAACATGGTCTTCATTCTTCCAACGGAGTTTAGCGCTCCAAGATTGTATGAAGCACCTGTGGCGCAATTAGACTGCGGCCCACGGCCGGTCATCTTTGAGAAGCCGAAAGAAAGAAGTTACAGGCATCTGAAGGCCCTGTACTTGCGAGGCTACATCAATGGGCAGCCTGTCAACAAGATGTTGGTAGACACCGGAGCGGCGATCAACATTATGCCATACTCCATGCTGCGTCGGTTGGGACGCTCCAGCTCGGATCTGATCAAGACCAACGTAACACTGAGCGATTTCAACGGCCAAGCATCTGACGCGCAAGGTGTTCTGAATGTGGATCTGACCGTAGGAAGAAAAACTGTCCCTACGACGTTCTTTATCGTCGACGAGCAAGAGTACCTACGCTGTCCTACTAGGGAGGGATTGGATCCACGCCAATCGTTGCATTCCATCCACGATGCACCAATGCACTGATACGGTGGGATGGAGATGAAGTAGAAGTCGTCCGTGCGGATGATTCGGTCGAGGTTTCAACGGCCGGCATGGACATTTGGGAGACATCGGGCCAAGAGCCGCTCTCGGGTATCAATTTGGACGGCCGCGAGCGCATCGACGTGACAAAGAACGGGGTTAGGCTGGTTTTATCCACCGGCCTGACCGTGTAACAAAAGCAAATGTCGATGGATAAACGTGGCGAGACCGATCCTTGTGATCGGCCCCAAAAGATTTGTGAAGGGACATCACAAAACCTCCACCGAGAAAGCAATGGGAGGCCGATTCTAGCGATCGGCCAAAATTATCCTCAACATCCATTCTGCCTGGGTTCAACATGTTATCCAACAGAGCCGACACCATCAAATCTCTTGACAGAATCGGCTCCGGGGGGCACCCAGGTGGATAAAACACGAGGATATGCAGTAGAAGCGTCTCATCCGTTGATGATGGGTATTGGAGTGTGGGGGCCGATACACAAGTCGGCCGAAAATTCAAAAAAATTTCGAGCATAGCCGATGTGCAGACATCGACTTAAGAATCAATGGAGCAGGGGGTGGATCTTCCCTTCAAGGACCCCTAGTTCCCATTCGCAAGTCTCCAAGATCGGCGGCGTTAGCGAGCGAGGAACGTGACATCTTCTAAGACCACGACTAAATGTGACCGGGAGAACCGCCGATGACGAAGCCATCGGCTGTCACGTGTTGACTCGATAAGCTCGTCACTTCCGGGGGATGTTGCGCCCGGGGTTGGAGGGCGTCGAAATGCGGAGACATCTTCACCGGAAGATTGCTGCAGCCTGCCGAAGATAATGAGCCGATCTGACCAGCAAGGCGCAAGGGTTGAACTGAAGAAGCTCGGGGGAGGGCGATTCACCCTGAAATTGCATTACGAGTTGGAAACCGAGGATGATCGACGTGGTCGGCTCACTGCTATTCTCGCCCCGATTGAGGCTCGGGGGGCAGCTCACCTTGAAGGTTCTCTGTTCTGGGGAGCCGATTTCGTTGGAATCGGCTAACTCTGCATCACAACTTGCCTGAAGAAGGGTGCTGATGTTGCAAAATTATCAGTTTCAGTATGCAAGACGATCTAGCGACAAGTCCAGAACTATGTTGAGGGCACCTGCTCAGCGCCAGATTACTAGTCCGCTGGATCGGCTGTATAAACTGTCAACGGATGAAAGGTGATCAATTGATTGGCCACGCATGATAGCACTCTTGGATATGGTCGAGCCTAGGCCTGTTTGCCTGAATTACGGGTCCTCATCATTATTTCCACCCCGGCTGAGGCTCGGGGGGCAACTTGCTACGAGAGGTCCTTTGCTATAAGAAAGCCGATTTTGCTAAAATCGGTTGGCTTTGCATCTCAGTTTGATTTTGAGCAATGGTTGCTGAAAGAGAACAGAGCAGGGTTATAAAACGTCACTGCAGAAGTGATGCCTGTCCTGCAGAAGTGGCAGCTTCGGCGTTTAAATTGATCCAGCAACAGTCCTAGGGCTCTTCTGAAAGCAAAGAGGATCTGGAAGGAAAGGATACGGCAGAAGAATGTCTGAAAGGCCTAGGGTTTACACGATTATGGCTTGGCCTTGTTTGACCAGGAGTTTGGGTCCGGATGGATCTATCTCGAAATTTACCGTGAGAGACCTATGCGATGCTATCGGCTTATTGGGCATTGACCAGTTTGGCAATCGGCAGAACTAGTACGAAAGACAATCGGCTAAATTATCATAAAGGGAATCGGCAAAATCAAATTGGGGAATTTCTTCATTGATAAACCAGATTTCTTACATAGAAGAGCTGATTGCTCTCAAAAGAAAATGCTAGGGGATACATTGCCCCGTCTGCTACTGCTGGCCCTATGCTAGATGTCCTATCTACGGGCCGTCGCTGCCCTCATCATCACCGTCATCGCCGGTGTCGGCGCTGCTCCCAGCCGGCTCGTCGTCGCTGCTCCAGCGGCCGCCGGCAGGACCTTCATTGTCCTCATCTTCCTCGTCGTCGTCGTCGTCGCTGTCGAAGTCACTCAGATTCCCCGGCCAGGGGAAATGGCGCTTGGCCGGCGGTTCGTTGGGGAAGCTGTCGTCGTCGTCGTCCTCCTCTTCCTCCTCCTTCACCTCTTCAGAGGTGGTGAAGTCGTCCCAGGAAAAGCGATCGTCATCGCTCTCCTCCTCCGATTCCCCGTCGGCGAGGAAGCGGAGGTCACTCTCCCCGTCTGTCGAGGATTTGTCGTCCTCCGACCAGAGGGAGAAGTCATGGCTAGACTCCTCCCCGGGCTCGATGGCGCGGCGGATGTTGGCCGCATGGATCTCCGCCGGGTTCGGCTCCGGCGTCGGCGCGCGAGACGAAGAGGACCGGGTGGAAAGATCCGATGAAGCAGAGGAGGAAGAAGACATGGTGGCGCAGGACGGCTTTTGGAATGCTAATGCAAAGGAGATGCAGGTTTGAACTGTGCCGAACGGTTAAATAAAAGGGGATATAGTGGGAATTCAATGCCACGAGCGGTTTCGAGGAAGTGGTGCTTGAAAGAAGAGAAAAGACTGCCAAGTCACGCGGAGAAGTTGAGAAGGCAAGGCATCATGATGACGGATACTGCGACGGTTCCGCCACGACATGACCCGATGAAAGAAAGGCATAATGATTTTGGAAATGTCATTTCCAAAACCGAGGGGGCATGTGTTATCACCGAGAATTTGACCGAGTCAGAGGTGGGCCGCGATCAAGATGGACGTGAAGAATATATATATAGAAGGAATACGTGAATCGGCCTTTTATACCAAGTTGGGCTTAATTGCCCGTGTATCTGTAACATATTAGATCGCATCGTAGTTTAGAAGTTAGAATCTTACTCGTGCACGGTTTGGTGCACGCCCACATTAGAAAGTCCGCCGGACTATAAATATGTATCTAGGGTTTATGGAATAAACAACAACCAACGTTCAACCACAAACAAATCTCGGCGCATCGCCAACCCCTTCGTCTCGAGGGTTTCTACCGGTAAGCATCATGCTGCCTAGATCGCATCTTGCGATCTAGGCAGGACAAGCTCTGCCCACGTTGTTCATGCGTTGCTCGTACTCGAAGCCTTTTTGATGGCGAGCAACGTAGTTATCTTAGACATGTTAGGGTTAGCATTGTTCTTCATATTACATGCTTTCGTAGTGCAACCCTTGCATGTCTAGCCGCCCTTACACCTATCTTAGGTGTAGGGGCGACACCCGCTTGATCATAGTTTAGTAGATCTGATCCGTTACGGTTGCTCCTTGTTCATCAAGGATTAGTTTAACATCCGCAATAGTTAGGCCTTACAAGGGGTCGGAGGATCCGGCGGCGTGTAGGGTGGCGTTTGCTAGTCCTAGAACGGATGTTCCGGGGATCAACCTCATGTTGGTTTTTAGGCCCTGTCTAGGATCGGCTTATGGTCACCGTGCGCGAGCGCGAGGCCCAATCCCGAGTAGGATGATCCGATTATGCGGTGAAAACCCTAAATCGTCGTAGATCTCATTAGCTTTACCTTGATCAAGCAGGACCACCATATATTCGGACACCCCGTCTGAATCATGGGTGGATCGGCTCTTTGAGCCGATTCACGGGATAACCTGAGAGCCGATCGAGGCTCGTATTTAATGTTTACGTGTGTGCCCTGCAGGAAACTAAGCGAGGCATCATCCACACCTTCCCGACCAGGTATAGGTCAGGTGGCACGCCCTTGTGATAAACATCGGCGCGTGCGACCGGGAGGCTTTGCGGGCCGTCGCTGCGAGGGACCGGGGCCAGCCGCAGCCCTAGTTGTTCCCGGCTCTACCGTGTTGACCGTCTGCGCCGCCGGGGGGTTTCGACGTCAACGGAACCTCCCTCAAAACTACGAGCGCGTGTGTCCTTTGCTCTCGCCTTCTCTTCCACATGAAGCGAGCCAATGAGATCCGAAACGGAAAACTCTTGTCTCTTATGTTTCAGAGAAGTAGCAAAGTTCCTCCACGAAGGAGGAAGCTTGGCAATAATGCCACCGGCCACAAATTTGTCCGGCAAGGTACACTTAAAATGCTCGAGTTCTTTGGCAAGGGACTGAATCTCATGAGCCTGCTCAACCACGGAGCGCTCATCAGTCATCCTGTAGTCATAGTATTGCTCCATGACATACGATTCGGTGCCGGCGTCCGAGACCCCAAATTTGGCCTCGAGCGCATCCCACGCATCTTTACCATGGTCGAAAGCCATGTACGGGTCAACAATGTTGTCCCCAAGAATGCTGAACAAGGCCGCCTTAAACATGGCGTCGACCTTCTCAAACTTTTCCTGCTCCTCTGCGAGAGAGAGGCCCCTCGGGTCTAGCATCCGTGGCGCTAAAACAGCCTAGGTTTGTAAACCATAGAACTGCCTTTGTGCGCCACCTCTTGTAATGCATACCATCAAAGAGGGAGGTCGAGTAGCGGCAGCAACGCTGCTTGAATTGATTTGCCTAAAATCAGGTTTTTGGATTGTTGAATATATAAGCAAATATCCATATGAAATA
This sequence comes from Lolium rigidum, assembly GCF_022539505.1. Classification (NCBI taxonomy): domain Eukaryota; kingdom Viridiplantae; phylum Streptophyta; class Magnoliopsida; order Poales; family Poaceae; genus Lolium; species Lolium rigidum. Next base: position 53,845,217 of record NC_061512.1, on the reverse strand, counting down.
ATCCGTACAAGTAAATGATAAATCATGACTACGAAAATAACAAATAAACTAATCATGCAGATTAGTAAGGTAGATGAACAGATCACATCTAAACAAGATAAACTTATCGCATCTACCATACAAACTAGAAGAAGAAACTCTAACAGAAACTGAAAGAGAGACGACAAGATCACATACTTTGCAGCAGCGTCGTTGTCGCCCATGTTGAGGTTGCCGAAGAAGTCGCTGAGGTCCGGGAAGAAGTTGTCGGTGTGGAGGAACTCGTCGTCCGATGACGACGTCGTGATGCCAGTAGTCGCGCCGGAGCGCTCCCCAAAAACCTGATTGCCCCTCACCCGTACGAGGTTCACGAGAGGCAGGGTTCCGGAGGCCTATTGTCCCGGCGGTCGGTGCACGCCGACGGATGGGATGAGGAAGACGAAGGCGGCGGCGCAATGAGCTCGGAAACGAGGTAGTAGCGTATGCGTCCGAGTACGGACTAGGGTTGGAGTCCGCGCTTATATAGTGCGGTTCGGGAAGGTCGTGGGGCGCAGCCCACGTCCGAGTCGGCACAGCCACGATCCGGAAAAACCGGAAGGCAAAACGGGCTGAGTAACGCGTCCGTTAATGACTCGAAATTGATTACACAATTAATTTCCCAAACAGCAAAAAGATAAGCTTGGCTCGGCGAGATTCCTGCAACCCGCGGCGCGTCGTGACGTGTCGTGATGAGGCGAGGCGGACGGCGGAGGAGGAGGAGTGCGCGAGGGCTCTCTCTCTTCTCACTCACTTACTAGGACTAGAACAGCCCACCTTATATACCACTCCAACTCTCTCCCAACTAGCAATGTGGGACTAAACTTTAGCTCCCACTAGTGCTTCCACTGATTATTAGAATGGGCCATGTGAGTTTCAGAATTCGATAATGGGCCATGGGCCAAAGGCCAAATGCCCCAAATTCCAGCAGATAAATACCTGGGGAAGATGCTCGTAAATTGGCAGCTCAAACTTACGTTCTGGTGATTTTTGGCGATTTTTCTCGTGACGAACCAGAAACAGTAAACAAGATTGCAAATCTCCCAAATACCACTTTCTTACCATTAGAGGCAATTCTTGGCACAAAAACAAAACAAACATGATAAGGAGAGGTGATTACAGTAGTAATGACTTCCAAGACTCAACAAAGCAGTAAATAACAGAAATATAAACATATTGGGTTGTCTTCCATAAAGATCTTTCTTTATAGCCATTTAAGATGGGCATGATTATTTGATGGAGCTCTCAAACCCCCTTTTTTTTGTTGTTGTTATCCAATTATAAATGAAAATGTGGATGGGTAATATTGAGTTTGAAGGAGACAACCTCATGTTGGTTGATGAATAGGGGGATGCCTTGGGCATCCCCAAGCTTACATATTTGCATCTTCTTGAATATTCTCTTGGGATCCATCTACACATCCCCAAGCTTGAGCTCTTGCATCCTCTTGCTCATCTCATATCACCATATTGATTGGAACTTAAAAACTGCATCCACATAAAGCTTTACAAAACTCTTTAGTAGGTTAGTACTCATTAAATAAAATCCACAAGTGTTCAAGTATCTCTAATTTCTATAAAATCTATCAAATATTTAGCCACTGTAATACTGATGTTTCTTATTATTTCAATCGTACGTCGAAAACGAAGGAAACTTTTGAATCCTAAGTACAATATTTAAACAAAGAGAATAGAAATCTGTCAAAACTGAACACTCTGTAAAGATGTCACTCAATGAGATAGTTACGTAGCTCAAATCGAAAAACTCATGATTAATGAAAGACAGATCATAACCTCAGGTCTATGCACAAAGAATTTCAGATCAAAATGTCATACTGAGATTTTTCATGAATTTTTGCAGCACAGCACAGGAAATCTGTCTCAACAGAATCAGTCCGTAAAGATTGAATTATTAGATCTGTCTACGTACCTCAAATCAGAAAAGTCAGAACTAACGAAAGTTAGATAGCAAGCACTACTATGCACTCAAGAAATTTCAGATCAAGATCACGTTCTGGTGATTTTTAAAATTTTCTACAGTGGAGCACAGGAAATCTGTTTTCTAGGCAGCATAGTGACAAACTTGCATAACAAACTAGGGGTTATCTATACATTCTATTTACAGCGGGATATGTACACTATATACACTATATACACTATTTACAAGTTTTTAATGAAAAGCTTCCATGGAAAGAATTTTTTTGTTTCGCAGGCATGAACACAAGTGTTCAAGGTCGACCCCCACTTCACCATTACTCATCTTTCCAATCACTTTTCTTTTCTGAAAGCATTTTTTATTTTTTATATAAGAAGTACAACTAATTTTTTTTGTAATTAGCATTCCCTATCCATACAAGAGATAGAGAACAACTAGGTACAGGAAGTAAAACTACTTAGAGATAAATCAAACAAGTGCACACGAAAATATTCACCTACGCTATGGCTCCCCGGCAACGGCGGCAGAAAAGGTCTTGATGTCCCACAAGTATAGGGGATCGTGTGTAGTCTTTTCGATAAGTAAGAGTGTCGAACCCAACGAGGAGCTAAAGGTAGGATAAACATTCTCTCAAGTTCTATCAACGAATGATACAACTCTACGCACACTAAGCGTTTGCAATATCTAGGAAATAAAACTAGAGCGATAACGGGTAAGAGAGGTGACTTTGCAGAACAATAAAATACACGGAATAAATGTTAGTATTGTAGCAATAAAACAAACTAAACTAACAGTACCATGAGTGTGGAAAGGCGGTGGTAATAGTGGTGGCTTTTTCCAAGATCAATTAGTGAAGATCTTGGGTTCAATGTCTTCGATGCAGCTTTCTATGTAGGAGAGGCTAAATATACATGCTCTCCCTCCGGGATTACAAGTACTATATGATTAGCTTGCTAGCAAACATCCATAAATACTAGCAAGCATTAAGGTTTCCCCAACCATAGCCTTAAGTAAATGGTCCTCTTACTCCCATACATGCAACTATCCGGTTCGCGTCCTTAGGTTTCTGTCACTCCGGCAGAACTTCCCCCTTCTAGTATACAAGTACTACCAACCCTATGGTGCTTGATCCATGCGCGCACAAATATAATGGGCACCAAGGACGGTAACATATCAACATACAACTCTAATGAACCAAAGAGAAATAACCAATCAATCAAAGAACAAATAAACTATGGCAACATGACATAGATCATAGGATTATAACTTATAGCATCAAACACCATGGTTACATAGGGCGGTACAGAGGTTTGTGAGAGGATGGACCACTGAATACAATGAGGAGTTGGTGATGGAGATGGCGGTGAAGACGTTGGAGGGCTCAGCGAGGAGCGCCGGGAGGCGGAGGCGTGGGCGGCGCCGACGGCGGCGCGGGGGACTCCTTCCCCGCCGCCGGCATCATGGGGGAGCGCCGCCCCTTAGCCTTCTTCTTCCTTGAGTTGGTGCTGGTGTAGATGAGTGTTTACCCCTCCTTGGCTGCTGCCAAGGAGGAGGATTTTCGTGACAATGCTTGGGGGCCTCCAAAAATAGGGTTTCCCATCAATATATAGTGTTGGAGATGCAATCTAGGCCATGGGATGGATGCCCCTTTGATCCAAGGGCTCTTGGGCACCTCTAGAACCTTTCTAGGACTCCCCCTGTCCTTCATGAGCCTCACAACTCGTGGCTGGGCCGAAATATCCAGGTATGGACAGAGTTTGTGTCAAATACGTCACCAACTTTCGGAGTCCCGAGACTGCACGAACCTCCGCAGTAATTCTGCTCTGCCGGATGTATCCGTTGTCCGTTCTGGTCAAATAAGATGTCCAAATTGTTCGGTTTGAAATTATCTACAGCTTTGTAGTTAACGACTTTTCCATTGGACATCGTTTCGATGGAGTTTCGAAGCGATCTTTGAAAAGTGTTCAGCAGGGACAGATTTCGGGAAATTCCAGATTTCACCATAATGAGCTATTTCCTTTCATATTTGCCTATTTCCTGCACAACAAAGTTGAAACCAAGAACTTGTGCACTTTTGCAAATATTAATAGGTTAGTCACTTAAAACATATAGTAATTGGTGTAAAACAAGCAGTGAACATCAAAAATTATAGATACGTTTGCGACGTATCAAGAACGCAGTCGATGTAACGGACCCGCGACATGTGAGCACCCGAATATATTAGTCCACAATGTCGAGCTCACGACAGACGAGCCCCCAGTATGACGAGTGCGTGACGGCGGGCGTGGTCAACCGAGCAGAGCAGTCGAAGCCTTGTTTCAACCTGCAGGTAAATTGCGGCGCAAAAACTGCGCGCAAATAATAGTACGAGCCGAAAAATATTTAGCTAAATAAATTTTACGTAATTAGAAATATAGCACCTAATTATTTTTGTCGGATGGCGATTTTGTGATGCGAGGTCGAGCCGCATTTGGTCGAAAGAGGTCGACGATGCGGACGGGGCCGGCGAAGTTGTCCGTACTCATCCGAGAGAATTCCGTCTTGAGGAGTCATGATACTTCGGGTGTCTCCCGACGATTGCCGGGCGGACGTGTCGTAGGCACTCGACAGTAGTAATAATTATTTCCGTATGATTCCTTGTCAGCTCCCGGTAGTGTGCTATATTATGGCATTTTCTTGAAAATCCATCCTTGCGTAATGTGTATCAACTCGTTTTTGTCTTCATGGGAGCAACTTCCAATTGGAACGAGATTTTGATTTGCCCAGATGTATGGGGCCAGATCCGATATGCTGTCTTCACGCGTGACCTGCATGTCACACCTGATCCAATATTGCTATGCTCCTGACTGATACTTCCTTTGTTTGATTCTTTGATACCCGCGTACGCGTAGATCGGTCGGAGAAAACGTTGGTGGCAGTGGCCGTGGTTGGAGCTGCCGATCCATGACTTTTAATCTCATCGGTCGATTCACACGAGGTAGCAAGGACAAATTGCCTTTTTCCTCTAGAGTTTTCCCAGCCAGCAGATTGATCTGATCGTTTTTACGCCTTTTCTCCTAGCGCTCTTGCGTCGCAAACTTAGATATTTTGGGATGGTTCCGCTGAATTGGTTCTCTTTTAACTGTTGTAATGACGTCTTTGATGATCCTCTCGGTGTAGATGAATTTGCTAGATGCGTTTTGGCCGCCGATGTAGATGAAGAATTCCGCCCGGATGACGAAATCCAGCGTCGTTTTTTCCACAGACGGCGCCAATTGTCGAGGCGGTTCCTCGGCAATGCCCACCATGAGGGGCTTGGGTTTTAGAGAAAGGCGACGACAGAAGTTCTGGGAGCGAGACGGTACCCAGGTTCACGTCCCCGCGGTGGAGGATCGCTACGTCCTGCTAGCAATCCAGTATATGAAAATATGTGTACAGAGGGCCATCATAGGTGGAGTTGTTGGATCTAGTCTAGTTCTAATCCGCGGGTTGCGATGTCTAGGCGTGTTGCCTCTATGATTTATGTTTCTGATCGTGCCCATAAGGGTTGCCCCGGCCTGGCTTTATATATCAGCCAAGCCAGGGTTTACAAGAGTCCTAGTAGGATTCGTATTGGAGTCTTCTTTCCTTGTAGTCCAAGTTGAGGCGCGTGCAGGTCCAGCTTGTCGAGTCCTTGTGCTGGTCCAGCTTCATAGTTTGCACCGGGTATGGCAATGTCGAGTATCCGAAGGGTTATGCCCATGTCATCCCTGGCTCCTCGTTTCCCCCTAGATTAGGCCTTTCATCCGTCCGGCGAACCCAGGCCATCCCCGGGTCCCCGGGGAGTGCTCGGGGACTCCGGATGAGAGAAAAGCGCGGGAACCGTCTGGTGGCCCCGACCTGTCGACGACAAAGGTCTGGGTTATACGGCAATACCTTCGTCTTCCCGATATACGGCACGCGTACGTTTGGGGGGAAATTTGTAATTCTACGGCAATACCCTCGTCGAACGAAAGCTTTGAACAAACTAAGTGGTGCAACATAGACAAATTACATATAAAACTTCGAATAAACATAAAAATTACATATAAAAACTATAAAACAAACTTAAACTACTTCTTCTTCCTAGATGGCCCCGCCTCATCGTCCTGGCGGTGACACTTCCGACTCGTCACCTCCTCCGAAGAGCCGGTGTCCTTCGACGTGTCGGAGGAAGTTGAGTCCTCCTCGTCGTCGAAGGTGCTCGCCGGCTGCACCTTCGTCTGCGCCTTCGCGTTCGCCCGGGCCGCCGCGTCCTCATCCTCTTCCTCCTCCTCCTCCTCCTCCTCCTCCTCCTCCTCAGCCTCTTCCTCGACCTGTTCCTCGGCCTCTTCATCCTCCTCCTCGTCGTCATCCCATTCCTCCTCGCTGGCTGGCGGCGGGGAATCGTCGCTGCTGAACGATGCAGCTCGGTCCCACCAATGGCGCCATCCAAGCGATTTCCCCTCGCTATCGGTGTCCGATGGCAAAGAGAGATCGCTCATGGTGACAGAGGATGGTGAGGAGAGAAGAGACGAATGGCATCGGCCGTCGGAAACCGTATATGTTGGTCTATCGACGAAGAGAGTGGCGGTTGCTCTTCCGCAGAGTTTGTGCTCCATTACCGGGGGGGGGGGGTTCTCGCGTCGAGGCCACTTCGACCGTTCCCGACGAATCGTTTGGGCTTCCCAGACCACTTCGCGGACCATTACCGCGGTTCAATGCGTCGAGGCCACTCTGACGGTTCCCCTTCCCGGCGACTGCACCGTCGCTATGCACGCGGTGGGTGAGCGTCAGCAGGCGACCATGGGCTCGCCTCTGGGAAAATGGACCTCCCAGGCCAAAAAAATACATCCATCCGGCGCTAAATAGCGCCGGATTTCGGCCTGGGGAGCCCCAGTGGCTCAGGATGCTCTCAGCTAGACATGCTCTAGGGTTCAGAACAGGGTGTAGACAGAGGAGCAGACCCGTGGGAAGAAATGAACACATCCAAAACTGAAGGACCGAACTTCATTTATATTAAGCAGGCTTAGGGCATCTCCAACGGGGGCGATCTAAACTGAACGTTAAAATCGACCGGCTGCATTCAATTCCGTCGGCGCGGACACCTAAATTGGACGCTAAAATCGACCAGCTTCATCCATTTGCGTTGGCTTGCGGACACCGAAATGGTCGCTAGGCCAAGATTATCCTTTTGCGTCGGGGGCAGCCCAGCGGACCGACACATTTCGTCCGACGAGGCCGCCATGTTCTCTATTTTAAAAGTAGATAGAAAAATGTTCACCATGATAGACACGACTGAGATATTCAAATTTCTAGGTAGAATCAAGGTTTTGAAATTAGTGCAACATGTACAAACTGCGAAAAAATATGTCCAAACTAACTTTTAAACTAGCTACTTCTTCATGGAGGCGCTTCCTGCTGGTCACCTCTTCGGAAGAGCTAGTGTCGGTCGATGCATCCGACGAGCTTGTGTCCCCCTCCGACGACCAGTCATTGGTGTCTTCATCGCCGTCGTCGGTGCACGCATTCCGCGCCTTCGCCCGTGCCCTTGCCTCCTTCTTTGCTGCCGCCGCCTCCTCCACCTCCAGACGTCTCCACCTTGCAGCTTCATCCTCTTCCTTTTCCTCCTCCTCGTCCTAGTCGTCGTTGGCAACGGCGTCCCCCTCCTCATCCTGGTCGTGTTTCCATCACCGTCCATTTATTTCTCGAGATTCGTGCTCACCATGGTAGAGAGAAAGATTCCATTCTCTGATTCCATTTATCTGAATCTCAATGCACAACCGACGGCGACGGAAACATCAACACCCATGCGTGTAAGTACAAATACACTATCACGTGAGAAAAAAATATCCAAAAAGGATATGAAGAAAACAATGCACTATTCATGCTAAATAGTTAACTTAACAAATTATTGAGGAAGTTAAATATTTCTGTCGATGACCTACAACGAAAAATTACCATCAAAATCTTTGTAAAAATTACTACCGGGATTTTTTTAGAAAATACCAGCAAAAATCAAAATACAAACATCCCGCTGTTCATGCTCGCTCATGATCAAATCAACAAGGGAGCACTAAAGCTTCACGATCTGGTGCGAAAAAATAAAAAAAATCCAAAAAGGATATAAAGAACATGTGCACCGTTCACGTTAAATAGCTAACGGCACAAATTATTGAGGAAGCTAAATATTTCTACCGGCGATCTACTCCTAAAAATTGCCATCTCCTTATTGAGCGTAACCTAGTTCGACTTGGACATGCCGAAGTCAAACAGACTCTATTAAAACCCTAGATGGCCCACAGCATGACCTGGCTACATTATTATCTCCTAATAACAAGATTATAATAAACTACTGGTACAACCTTAGACCCAAATATCATATCAATGGCTGTCCTAGTGTACCAGGCCTGGATATCCATATCACAAAATCTTTTTAAAAATTGCTATCCAATTTTTAAAAAAAATATCAAAAGAAAAACAATGCATTGATCCACGCACGCGTGAATAGTGACCAAATGAACAAGGTAGCAAGAAAATGCTTCAACTTTCACATATAATAATATGAATACATACAAATTTAGAAAAATCTGCAACATCCTTTTTAGGATGGAGAGGTAGAAAAATATCAGCATCACGATTAAAATAAATGCATTGTGAATAAGAATTTTACGTTGAATCTATCTACATTTATTTGGTATTCTAATCTTTCATTTTTTTTAAAGATTGGTTATACAGTTAACTTTTAACTAAATTTTAAACCTTATTTTTCTAGATCAAGCTAACGATTAAGAAGAAAGGGGCAACAAAATGAGCAGGCAGTACTAGATTTGACCCGGAAGTTCTTCCTTAGATGAGCAGCTTCGATGCAGGAGCATGCAACATTCATGTGGCACTAAACGAGATCCTTCACCCTAATGGCTATCTTGGTGAGCTAGTAAAGATGAGGTGGAGAAGTTTCAGCGCGTGGAGCAATGGTGAGTGCCTGTGAAAATTGATGAGTAGCAGTAAAAATTAATGAGAAGCTAACATCAGGTCTACCTTATCGCACGACTGCATTTTTAGGTCCACACTGCCCACCTACCTGCTGCAGTATGCACTGTCCGAACGTATGCTACTAGCGTATTACTGTATTCCAGCATTCCGTATTCAGTGGAAACTAGTGCTGGCACAGATATCAACATGAAAAACAACCAATCAAAGAGCTACATATTGCGGGAGCACTGGAGCCCATGTGCACGAAATCTTCATCCATGGTAATGGCCATTGCCTTATGCTTGCGCTTAAAGACGCGGCTGTTGCGCTCAACCCAGAGAGACCGGAGGACCAACATGATGATGGAGTTAGCCTTCTTCCTGTCCTCCCGCGCGAAGCGGTCAACTGCCAGAAGCCACCAATCCGCGATAGACAAAGCCCCTTGCGGCGTGATGTTGGGTAGCCCTAGACGGGAGGTCAAGCCGCCCCAGACGCCCTGCACGAAGGGGCAGTGGAGCGAGAGATGTGTAAGGGTTTCTTCGTAGAGGTCACAGAGCGGGCAAATGACATGGGAAGCCAGGCCATGCCGCAGCCTACAGTCCGCCGTCCAGCACCTCCTGCGCAGAGCAAGCCAGGCATGCAACTTGAATTTCAGCGACGCGAAGGAGTTCCAAATTAGATGCGCACCGGGCAGCCCCGTATAACCATGGAAGAGCACTCGGTATGCGGACCTAGAGGAGAAATGGCCATCACCATGCCATTTCCAAGCAAAGGAATCGGCTGCTCCAGGGTCTAGCTGCGTCACCGAGATGACACTAACTTGCGTCCAAAGTCGCAAGTATTGAACGGCGACGTCGACGCTGAGCTCGTCGGAGATGCCCCGAGCCCATGAGTTGTCGAGGAGGCCATCGTGAACGGTGCGACTGGAGCGCACGGCAGGCCGGATCAGGTGAATGAGGTCAGGGGCGATGGCCTCCGCAGTTAGGCCATTGATCCAGGCGTCTTCCCAGAAAAGGATGGATGAACCATCTCCGACGACAATGTGGAGGGAAGCATTGAAAAGCGCCAGGGAGTCACGCCCAGGTGCAGAGTCCACTCCAGGGCCTTGCTCCGTCGGCCTTTCGCAGCCAAGCCCACCGTGCCCGCAGGGCAATGTTCATTTTTCGAATATACAAGATCCCGAGTCCACCTAGACTCTTAGGTTGACACACCAGCCGCCAGGCCACAGAGCAGCAGCCACATTGCGCGTCCGCAGAACCTGCCCAGAAGAAGTTGCGACGCAGCTTGTCCACTGCCCTAAAGAACCAAGGATCCAAATCGAGGGTGAGGAGTTGGTAGACCACGGAAGCTGTCATCACGGCGCAGACACAGACACGCCGGCCCTCCCGTGACAGAAGCTTCGCTTTCCAGGAAGGGAGCTTGGCCGCAAGCTTGTCGATAACCACCTGAAGCTCCGCTTTCCTAGGCTTGGAGAGGGTCAGCGGCAGACCCAGGTAGGAGCAAGGTAGGGATCCCAGAGGGCACGACAGCACATCCATCGCAGTCTGGAGCACCTCAGGAGAACACTGAATGGGCGCCGCCGAGCTCTTGGAATAATTGGCATGCAGCCCAGAAGCCACAGCAAAGCAACCAAGGGTTCGCCAAACCGCCATCATTTCCTCTGCATTTGGCCTCACAAACACGGCCACATCATCGGCGTAGAGGGACACCCGATGGCGGATCCCAATGGAGGAGAGGTCTGAGAGGGCACCGACATCTTCCACAAAGCGGAACATGGCAGGGAGACATCCATCGCAATGACGAACATGAACAGGCTTATGCAACCGCTCTTTGATTTTTAACAGGTTTATGCAAGGCAAAGCTACTTAGATGAGGTACGAGATCATGGCATCTATCCTGACTGGGCTACAATGGTGAACATGAAAAAAAACAATGAAGAGGTTTGCCATGATGCAAGAAGCTACCAGAAAAGTGTGGAGCGGGGATTTGGTGTACTCCAAACCCGGTGGATAATTATCCGTCACTCGACAAGAACATGGTTGGTGAAGACCATGCATGAAGTAATGACCTGTTGCATGATCACGCAACAACATGATCGTTGACGATGAGGATCATGATGGCTGCAAAATGAGCACATATGGGATTTTCAGGATGAGTTGGTTGCGCCAATCCCTAGGCATCAACCTGGCAACAATATCTGCATATGAAGTTTGACGTCACTGAGGACAACATGTCCAAACACATACAAAAGGATTTGATTGAGCATCAGTGGATATTGGCTGGCTATGAAGACATTGCGTAGTCGTCAATATCACCTCATTTTCATGGAGACTTTCAAATATTTGGATGTAATAACTAAGTACTTTGAACCTGATTATTTTGCTGTTGGAAAATCTGAATTCGTGTCCATGGGCCAAATGCGTGGAGCACCCCCAGGCGCAAACGGACGCGCGGTCAAAAACGACCTTTTTCGTCTCCGCGGGTCAACGCAAACGGATGTGAGCGACCACTTTGGGCGTACGATTTGCGTCGCTCCATTGGAGATGCCCTAATGAGTTGCTGCAACCCCCGACGAGCTGCAAAGGAGAGGCAGTGCTGCTACGCCTATCGCCGGAGCTGCAAAGACGGGGTGGTGCTGCTACCGCCTACCGCCAAAGCTGCAAAGGCGGGGTGGTGCTGCTACAGCCGAAGCTCCAAAACAACGTTGTCGGAGCTTCAAAGGCAGGCTGGTGCTACACTGCTGTTACTGCCTACCGTTGGATGCCTCCGTTGCGGCGACATGCCACATTAGTGCTTGCCGACGCCCGCTGCTGCAAGGATGCACACCCTCGCCGTCGGTGTTGTAGGCCACTGACGCCGGTGCTGCTACCGGCTATAGAGAGTGCTTCGGGCGGTGTCTAGCGGTTCCGCCATAGGAGGCCACCGGTGCTGCGAGCCAACAGCCGCAGTGCTGCCAACTGCATTAGGCGGTGCTTCCGGTGAAGTCAGGCGGAGCTGCCACCGGCGTTGGACAAAGCTTCCAGCAGAGTCGGGCGGTGCAGCGAGCCGGTGGCGATGGTGCTACCACCAACAATGGTGATGTTGCAAGCGGCATCGGGAGGTGCTTCCATTGGCTACCATGGATGCTACCAGCCATGGGCGAAGCCCGTCGAACGGTGCCTCCAACGGCGTCGAGCGGTGCTACGAGCGATCGTTCACAGTGCTTCAAAGGACCTCCACATGAGCTTAAAAGGGACGGAGGTGGTGCGGGCGAGCGAACGCTTCGGTGCTTCGAGCGGCGCCACAACGCAAGCGTCGACGGTTGGTGCCGCAAAGCCGGCCATGGGCTTTTTTCCGGCTCGAGTGCAACAAGAAAATTAGGGGATTGTTTTGGGAGAGATGAAGTGGTAGACAGAGAAAGCGCTGGTATAATAAGCGGGTCCATACACATGGAAAGGGAGGGAGGAAAGCAACCTGAGTTTTGGTTCGATCCAACGGGTTAATCAGACGGCCGTCGATCCGGAGGCTATGTTCGCGGATCCTCTGGTGGATCTTCAGCACGGTCCTGTTTCAAACTGGTGCATGCTTTTCTACGAACGCACTAGCGAGATGCTGTAGTGATTTTATGTGTATGCTGAAACTCTTGTCTCATTATTGCAAATATGTTAGTGAATAGCTGCAAATGTTTCTCCCATGTTGCTTATGTGTGTTGACTTTTATCTTGAGTTTTGCTATGGCGGATAGAGATTTGCTGCATACTCCTTTTTCTAATGCATAGGTGTTTTTGAAATATTGCTATGGTTTTTGTACAATTTTGATCCACCGTGGAATAAAATATTGCAACGATGCTATTATAATAGCACCTTTTAAGAATTTAATTTAATGACATTTCACGTTAGGAGAGGCGGCAGATTTTTTCCTCTAATCATGTGAGGCTGCTCAACACTGTCCATTGTTGACGGTTTTAGAGCATCTCCAGTCACGGCCCCTTAACGACGTTCGTTAAAG
>NC_061512.1:53792217-53832229 GCF_022539505.1 Lolium rigidum | reverse complement strand
TGTCCCTCTCCACCTCTTCTTCCAAGGAGACCTACAGGTTATCTCTATCACACACAAAATCCCCATCTTCCTGCAGAAACTTGAATGCTATGCTAAATTGGTTGACATTGATGCTTCGCGAGACATACCATCGTCGGAGGTGCAGCTGGTGGCTAGCTGGATCAGCGCGCCGCCGGAGGAGCAGTTGGCGGCTGGCGGCACAAGCCGCTGCTCGCACCACCGCCGCGTGTGTTGCCGTTGCTTGAAGAGCCGGCTGGTGGGCTCTGCCCGTGCTACCAGCATAGGATGGAGAACGATTCTACCTGCATAAACTTGGATGTTATGCTAAATTGATTGACTTTGATACTTGCTACATTATGAACAATGATTATTGTAGCTAATAAGATGTTTGTTTCATTTTTTCAGCATAGGATGGAGAATGATTCTACCACATGGGCATGAAATGAAAAATAATCGCTGTTGTAATCTCTTCCTCTTTTGTTAGAATTTAGGAGGGCTTTTCGATAATTATGTTTGATATCTTTGTCTTACCAGTGTTGTTTGATTTATAATTTTAGGCCATGGTCTTCTTATCAATATGAGTGCTATAAATAATATATTGGGATGGTTGTCGCTCTAAATTTCGCCGTAAGTATTGTCCTCTCCACCCAACTAACCATAGATATTAAAATTTACTAGCATATTTTGAACTGGTGTTTCTGTTCTCTTATTTACTCATAATCTTCTATAACAGATGGAATGTACAAAGCCTCACGTGAGCTTCTGCTCTTCTTAGTCAATTATTCAATTTTCAGGTCTGAATCATTGCTCATTGCCGAGATACAATCGTGTGCCTCCATTTCATTCGTCTTCGCTGAGTGCCTTGGCTTCCTTCTTTTTTCCACTGTTGTTTTCTGATAATTTCTCTTGTCACATATATTTTTGTAGCTGGTCCTGCAAAGGGAGACAACCTCCTCTGTATCTGCTCTCTCGGTTGATGGTAATCTACTCCGCTCTATGTGTAGGCTGTTGCCAGGAGTTAGCCCCTACCTCGCAGTCGAGAAGAGCAAGGTAATTCATTACCTAGTGATTAAGCACGCATCCATCTAGCAGGAAGTGAGCATGTTCCTTCCCATGATTCATTAAGATTTCTAGGAAAAAGTGCATGTTTTGCTCTATCCGCTAGGTTACAGGTTCGTATGCTCGGTTTTCTTGAGCTTTGTATATAAAAATTGGGTGTTTCTATTCAAATAATATGAAGTATGTTTGGTGCTTTCAGGTCTGAGGAGTGGTAGGATAGTTTGTATGGCTCCCTCCACTCTGGTGGTTCGGTTGGGTCTGGGTAGGCTGGTGTGAAGGTTTAGCTCACTGTCATGAATGATAGAGACGAGCTCTGTCCACTTGACTATTCCAAGGTGGCTGCCCCATTATGGATAACAAGAGAATGTTGAATGTCGACGCAAGAGAAGGTGAATACTAGATGATCCATTGAGTATTACTTATTGGATTTGTTAGTTTGCCCTGCTGTTTCTAATGTTCCTAAAAATATTTTTCTCACCGCCAGGTTATCTGTGAAGGAGGTTTCTTGATAATGATGTTTTTATCTCAGGATATGTTGGCCTACTTCTGAATACTAGATGATACTTTTTTTTATTAGCTCATCATCCCTGCTAAAGTGTATGGCATCTTTTCTTTCATCGGTTCAGTATCTTTGCCACAACGGTGTGACATAGATGAAGGGTTAGGATTCTGACATTGTAGTTCTTTTACGCATGCTCTGCTCCTCATATATGACTTAAGATATTGTATTACGTCATTGATTTCTGCGCCGTGGAACATCTTGGTTTCATTACCCATCTGCTCATTTCAATTATCTAACAAGCTATCTTGGATCCTAAATTGTTTCATGCTGATTCAGAGTATTCTTACATGACAACGCTCTATACTGTCTTATGGAAGCACTATGAGTAGTGTGTGTTGATATGCAATTAGTATTCCTATAGTTAGCAAACTTACATACTGAAGACTGTTTCTTCTGGTTTGATGCATGCAGTAAGTACTGGATGTTTTTCTGAGGAAGGTAGAATGGCTACTCAAGAAAAAGAAAAAGGTATAGTACCGTACTAATCGTAGAGATGGAGTTTGAAATTGTTTCGAGTAACGAATGGCAAGTTTTTAGATATTGCAATGATACTAAGAAAAGGGAAATTCAAGGCCATCTATTACAGTAGCCAAAAGAGGTACATTTTCTTCCCGAGTTCCATATTTTCAGGCTGGCCAGGTTAGTCATACCAAGAACTCACTACCAATTCACTCTATGTAGGCTATAGTACCACCCATCAAAACAAGAAGGCATCCAGTGAACTATTCAGGTCTATTTTCACATGTTCATGTCTGATTTTGCTAATGTGTTCTGTCTATTTTCACATTTGTTGCTAATTTGTTATGTTCTGTTCGTCCTAGAGAGGGAGATCGGAAGGGAAAGAAGAAATGGTGAGGGGGGTTGAGGAGACAATAGATGACACCTATTTGCTAATCTGGTATAAAATCTTGATATTTATACATGTTGATTGTAATCTTTTGACCTGATGTGGTTTCTTGTTTAATATACCGAATAAGAAAATTGATGGTAACATACCTGTTGTTTCATCTATTTTCTCCAAACTAATCTTGTGTCTTGTTACTGTCTAATTCTGATGTAGTATGTTGTATGTTGTTAACTGCCCTTCTTTACTTTTTGTTTCCATCAGCTGGCTCAAATGTTGGCGGGAGTACGTGTGGATATTCTGATTGATGGATTTGTCCCTCCGGCTAGCAGTTGTTGCTCCCATGTTTACTTTAGCGCGGCTTCTACGATCATTTTTCCCTCTCCTCCAGCTACTGAACAGATTTTCTTCTGGTCAGCTCTCTGTTGCATACCAGTTAGTAAATTACCTGTTATTGACTTATCGTACTTAAAAATGTTGAGTGGCCAATTTTGCTTGCTTCTCTAAAAGTAGCATATTAAATGGTAGCAAGGAGGATGCTCTTCCAGCTATAAATTGTTTGCAGACATTTGTTGGTTTGAACTATCCAAAGGTTAGCAAACTAAATCAGATTGTTGAGCTATCATTATCTGCCTGCTCAAATTATTTGTGATAACGAATGTTTAATGTTGTTGAACTATATGCAAAGCTTCTATGTGTTCTCTTAAAGAAATATTCCATAGTACTTATCGACCACGAGATACACTACAAAGAAACCTTTGGAGTTCATTTTCTCCCCATATACTCTCGGGATCTGTTTTGTTTCTTATTTCTACCTTGGCAACTTCCTTGCTATATAGAACATGATGCATGTTGTATTGAACTCCATGCCTCAATTAGTCTTTTATGTTAGGTAGCATCCCTCATGTGCAGGGTGGTATCTTGGAAATTATTCCTATGCTGCGCCCACCAGCTATGTTATCATCAATCTGGCCCATTACCCTCCTTGAGATGCTATGCTATCTTAACGGGGAAAAAGCCCCCTGCACGAGAGTAGTAAAGAAGTACGCGAACAATACAAATGCATTGTCAAATGGCAGAAAGTGTGCTTCTGGTAAAACATGTTATCTTGCGTAATTTAAGAAATATGACACCTTAAGTAATTTATATGTAATTTATCATGGCTATAGTTGAATGATACCATATCAATGGAAGTGGCACAAAAGGGGAAACTATGGTGGGCTTTGGCTGAGCCATCCTATTTTTTGTAGAAAAGCATGTGGCAAATCATGGCTTCTTAATTCGGCACTGTCAAAAGTGATTTTGAATGAGATGACAATAAATTTTCTTCTATCTCTTTTATTTAGTATATGCATCTATATCAAAGTGATATATACGACTATCTAGATTGAAATTTACATTTGTTTAGAACCCTTCCATCATTGTTGTTGTCGACATGAGCACATTTTTTTTCTGTTTTTATTTTTGCAGGTGTTAAGGTGTGATCCCGAGTGCGTAGGTTTGAGTGCCATCAGTTTTTGACACTGTTGGTGATAAGGTTTCCGTGGTTGACTATGTGATACAGGTGTGCTCCCATCCTGCCCACCTCACTGCTATTTTTCTTTGGACATGTTGTAGATGGTATGGATTATTCCTGACCGCTTTGCTGAGTAGCTCATCTATTTAAAATCCTCATAGGAATCCTAATATGGAGTAACATTTATTGTCTGTGTCCTTCCGTAAGAATTGGTTCTTCCTATTTTTGGATTTAGTTGATCGGTGTGGCTCAATAATTCCTTCCTAATAATTGTTCATTCACTCTTCAAGACGTTTCTCAGCTTTGTCGTCATATGCGATGGTCCACTTGTTAACCATGTGGATTTTTAATGTTAGTTGTACTATACAAGAATATACAGTTTGCATTTTTGTTGCAGGTAGGTCTCCAGAGCCAACGAAAATGGAATCTTCCTCATATAGAGTGTAGTGGCATTGTCGGTGTGACCATGGAGTTCCAAAGCCATCAATTCCCGTTGTAGCTCGGCAGTTCCAATAGAATTTTTAGTTTTTTTTTATTTCAGTATTCAGTATTTGACATTGTGTTACATACAAGATGCAGATTTTAAATTAACAAAAAATGATGTTGTCTATAGTTTATACAAAAAATAACTGGTGGTTGCTTATAGGTATACTAAATGAACATTTAATTTTTTTATTAGTTCGTATTGGTTGTGGGTGTAAAATTGATAACTTGAGCCTAGCATGAGTTTGCATTTTCCTTTATATTTAGTCTTTACCTTTTTGACTTTGCTCTGAAACATTTTTTTTTCTTATTGTACCATGGCTGCTCTAACTTACACGAAACCTTCACCATATTATACTCTTGGTAATTTACTGTGGGGGTACTGTAGGCTTGCTATAAAAACGAATTGATGTGATCAGTTAGCATACGCGAAGGAAACTTGAACTGTGCTAGCTGCAGAAATAGACACATACCAGCTGGTGACACACCAATTCCTCACCTTCACAAAATAAGCTTCGTCCAAGTCAAGTTGGTAGCGGATCAGCTTAATTCAACTTCTGGTGCTTACCGATATTGATCTCGGTTACTTCAATTTTGTCCTTCGAGAGCAATTTCTATGCTCTACATTTTGCTTCTGCTTGACAAAGAGTTTTGTCGCTCCCTGAATTCCCTTGACTATATTGCTGCATATGTAAATAGGTGGTGATTATTGTCTTTCTTAGATGATTCTCTATTAGCTATTGAACTATCTGAATATAAGGTTCTACCTTAGTTAGTAATGCCCACCTTAGTTAAGCAAATATGCAAGCCAAGCATTCATAAAAAGAACAAATACTCCAACGGTACAATTGTATGCTCTCAAGAATTGGTATTCAGTGCATTTTTTTTACAAATACGTGTAGGTGAACTATATACTTACTTTGTTACAGAACACACACAACCAGATGATGTCAACCTGTAAAAAATAACAGGAGATGTCTTTGAAAGCTATCATCGCATTTGATTCCATGATATGATCCTTCTGACTTTGCATATTATTTCCTCTGCTACCAACACAGTTGTAGCAAGATAACATCACCTCCTCTTCCAGCGGCTTTGCCCACGGGAGCCTCTTGCCCAGTGGCGGAGCTTGAAGATAAAATTCGGGGTGTGTGAAAGACCAAACAAAATTTGGACAACAGAAATGTGAACCACCGGACAGCTGCAACTGAAGCTTTAAGCCTTAGGCGATTCCTTTCTACCTTTTCCTTGTCCTTTGTTGCTACAACATTATTTATATGGCCTGGTTGATGCATCAAGGCTCTACATTCTGTGACTGCATTGTTATGCGGTGAGCAAGGTCCAACCTACATGGCCTAATAATGCATAGGATTTTCCATCATTCACCTTCTTCAATTTCTCAAATCTGTGAACCAAGAGTACATCCGAACCACGTTTTGCTAAAATATTTCTGCTGGAACAAGGCTCTCAAATCTGGTGGTGGGGGAGTATCTTCCTCAACTGGCTATGCTCTTTGTCTTTTGAAGAACGATGCAATATTGCCCTTTTCCCCCATTTTCATTCCTATTCCGAAGTTCTAGCTCTCAATTCAATCAACTACTTAACAGGAAATTTTGTCATATCTGCAGTTGAAACAACAAGAAAATCCTCGATTAGGATTTTAGAAATTTGGGATTGAGTTGAGGAGAATGTACTCGCACCTAATA
Organism: Lolium rigidum; assembly: GCF_022539505.1. Classification (NCBI taxonomy): domain Eukaryota; kingdom Viridiplantae; phylum Streptophyta; class Magnoliopsida; order Poales; family Poaceae; genus Lolium; species Lolium rigidum. The sequence goes on along the minus strand of NC_061512.1, from coordinate 53,826,059 downwards.
CTGGAACAAGAAAATCCTAAATAGATTACCACTTACCAAGAATCGAAGGATGAAAGGAGAGATCCAGTTGGAGAGGTTGACCCGTGAAGGCGTGGAGCCGTCGGGTCGACGCTGCTCAGCTACTGCCTACTGGTCGTCGGGGACGGGGGCGACGGGGTCAGGCGCGGGTTGGGTCGCCGCTTTGACGGGTTGCGAGCTCACTGCTCTGGTGCCCCTGGTTGACGGCTGCCGGGCCGAAGGTCGCCGAATGCCAGATCGGCAGGGGAGCTGGGGACGACGGCCGGCGGGGGACTCGCCGATTCAGCTCGCCAGTGCAGCCGTGCTGGAGTCTTGCCTTCTCATTAGTACTATGTATATTAAAGAGGGGACGGTAATACAAGGAACGAATTCAGCAACCTCTTGGAAGCCTGCAAAACTCATATGATTTAGTAAAACAATCGATGCCGAAACCGAGTTAAGTACTCAAAAACAAATGAAGTAGAACCTCATTAGACTGATATGGAGGCGAAAGACAAAGTTCCATGAAATCGGCAGTTTATGGGAACCGGCTTATCAACGGATTTGGGCAGGGAGGATGCCGGTCACGCGCTGTCATCCAAAGTGAGAGCAAGGAAGGGAGGAGCGAGAGTGGGTAGGCAGTGTCGCGGTGGAGAGGCAAGATTGCCACGTGCAAAGAAAATTTGCTTCTACCAGAGAGAAAGGAACATACGAGTTGAGAGCATCCCCACTCGTTGGCGCTCCCCACGCCCAAATCCGGCGAAATTTTCGTCCGGATTGGAGGAAGATTTGGCGTGGGAGTAGTAGTTTCCCAGCCGCGTGCCCAGGCGAAGTCGACGATGCGAATTTAAAAAACGGAAACTTGACAAACTACGGCTAAAAACGGGTGAATATAGACTAAATTTAATGATATTTATTACATTACGGGAGGAGTTCATACATAGAGGCCGAATTCGACTATATTTCGAATTCGGCTAGGGGAATGCAAGCGCTAATTTTAAAACACGGCGCTCTACATGCCGAAATGGCGGTAGAACACCGTGTAGTCGCCGCCGTCGTCGTCGGAGCCGTCGTCGTTGGCCTTCGGCTGCGCGGCCTGGCTGCTGCTGCCCGGCCGGCGTCTCCCCACCCCGGGGACGGCTTGTACCGGTCGTCGTCGGAGGACTCGAGGTCGACCGACGGGGACAGCGACGCCGGATGGAGGTGTCGCAGGACGGCGGTACCGCGCGAGATCGTCGTTGGCGGTTGGAGCGGCGCGGGCGGCGAGTTGGCGTGCGGCGGCCGGGTCCGGCAGCCGCCGCTGCCGCTCCGCCTCCTCGCGCTCCCGGTCGCGCCTCGCCCGGTCCAGTGCGGCGTCGTCCGCGCGCTTCTCCTCCTCCATGTCGTGCAGCGACCTGGCGATCGCCTCCGCCATCGCGGCGTCCTCCGCGCGCTTCGCCTCCTCCTCGGCGAGCTGGCTTGCGGCGGCCTCTTTCTTCGTCTTCTTCGGCCGCTCCGCGGCGCGGAAGGCTGTTCGCGGATGACGAGGGCGCCGCTGCTGCGCCCTCGGTCGCCGGCGTAGACGCCGGCTCCTTCTTGACGCGCACCGGCGTCGAAGGCGACGTCGCCTCCTCCCTCTTCACCGGCGCCAAGGATGACCTTGACGCCGATCCGGAAGACGACGAGCTTGCAGCCATGCGCCGTGGCTGCCAGACGCTTCCCCGACGGCGGCTCGCCGATGCCCTCGATGCTGATGGAGGGGGCATCGTGAGCACCGGGAAGTTGCCGCCCTCGATGTGCGCGAGGACGTTCGCCAGCGTCCTTTCCGGCGCGCTCCACCACCGTCCGGCGGCCCACGGCGTTGTTGCGCGCAGGCGGAGGCGGCGGGCCGTCGTAGGCCGCCGGCTCTGCTCCCACCGCCGGAGGAAGTAGGAGTTCCACGCCGTGTAGTTTTCGGGGTGGTGGCGTGGCTCGGCGCGCTCCTCGTCGGTCATCGTCATCCTCGCCTCCTCGATGGCGACGTCGAGGGCATGGCCCCGCGGCGGCGGCGGGATTGGAACGCCGCCGGCACGCTAGCCGCCAGCCGCCTCCGGGAGGCCTCGTGTCCGGCGGGCAGGGGTACCCCGCCCGGTGGAGGAGGTGCCCCTCCCACGCGTGGAGCGACCGGCGGGGGAAGCCGTTGTTGGCTGCGCCGTCGTCGTCGTAGAACGCCATCTTGGGAGTAGAGGGAGAGTGGAGGGAGAGTGGAGCACGGGGTACGCCTCGCGGTGATCGGACCGGCGTATATAGGCGTGGGCTGGCGCGGGGATTAAATGCCGCGTGGAATGCGACGCGTCCGCGGCGAGCAGACCGGCGGCAGCCTTTAGTGCGCGCGGAAGACGATGCGTGCGCGGAAGACGACGACATTAACTCGCCGCGTGGCCGGCGAATGCAGACCGGCGGCAGGCTTTACGGCGCGCGGAAGACGATGCGATGAGGACGACGATCGGTTTCTCTCGCCGACAAGTTGGGGCCACCAGATGCGCGGGAAGTTGCCTCGCCGTTTCGCGCGCTTTTGTTTCGTCCGGAGTCCCCGAGCGCTCCCCGGGGGCCCGGGGATGGCGTGGGATCGCCGGATGGATTTAGGCCCAAATCCGGACGAAAACGAGGAACCGGGGCGCGACTGGGCCGAATTACGCCGTCCGGATGGAAAAAACGCTCGCCGGGGGCCTGTTCGGGGGACGAGTGGAGATGCTCTGATGCAGATTGCTCCGCTTCTCTTCGCCCATGAGTTAACCGATAAGATCGGCAGGCACGTCTTCTCAAAAAGAAAAAAAAAGATTGGCAGTACCAAAATGCCAATTCCCGACTAGCCTGCTAATATTTAGATCGAAGATGTAGTTACGTCCCACCATGTAAACAGATTGGGTCAGATTGGATTTTACTGCTACCATATCCTATGCCATATTTTCACAGTTTATTCGGAGCGATCAGACAATTACCGGTTACGAATTTGAATCCAAAAATATGAGAGCACTGATTCGGAATGGAAACGGAGCGACCTTGAGATGGAACCAAAGTTAATCAGATATTATGTGGACAATGACTTTAGCGTTCCTTCCCTGCTTTTGTTGCTCTCGATAGAATCAACGACTGTTAATTGCTACAATATATATTCCTCCTCTCTTCCTGGTTATTTATAAAAGTTTGTTTTTTCTTTTTATAATTTACTGTGATTCGCAACGATTTGTGAAGCCTAAACTAATTTTTTACCATCTTCCACCTGCACGTGATTTTCACGGGATCGTGCGCCAAGGTTGTATCTATAAAAACTGTTGTGCATTCTGTATTACCCTTAGGGTTGTTAATAGCATGTTCGATTCTTTTGTTTGATGGCTTTTGCAACACAAGGTGTTATCACCGATGTCTGGTCGACTAATAAGTGCAATTTGGTGCTGGTTTCGGTAATTACCTTTGCACTGCTGCCTATGTTGTTCTCTAAGCTTATTACAAAGCAATTTACAAAATGTTTGTCAATGTGAAAGCAGTGGACGCACACCAAGGGGTGATTCTAAATTTACCGCTCTATTTGTAACTTCGTCTGCTTCATCATAATTTAATTATACATACAATTCGTTTCCTACGAATTGTATTATTATATTAACAAATAAAATTATTGTTATTATATAAATAAACATTGGCACAAACTTCACAAGAGGTGATTCTAAATTTATTGCGTCTGCTTTATCATAATTTAATTATACATACAATTCGTTTGTAAAACCTACGAACTGTATTATTATATTAACAGTTTTTTTTACTATTACTATATAAATAAACATTGGCACAAACCTCACAGGATCGTGCGCCAAGGCGCACATTTAAATCTAGTGAGATCTGTCAACTGTGGGCTACCGCCGCTGGTGCCACGTTTGGGGCATATCCCTTCGCAGCCTCGTCCCCAAACAATTTTTCAATACAATAAGTTAAACTGATAATTTGGAATTTCATTCAAATTTGATAATATTTTACATAGTTTGAATGGAATTTAACTAAACTAAACTAATCTAGCGTTGGTTGTGTTGGCCGTTGCGGTAGTAGTACTCGAAGTAGTGGTAGTCCGAGTTGTCGACCTTCCGGGCTCGTTGTTCGGCTCATCCTTGACGGCACCGCTGGGTCCAACACTGTTGCTACATCTGGCACTGTTGTTGCACGTGAGGTCGACGATTGGTGCGCCTATGTCACGGAACGATGCCATGATCGCGTCCTCAATCGGACCCTCCCACGTAGTTGCCTGAGGAGTCCCACGTAGGGGATGCCCACTCCACCTCCGACATCTTAGAGCGGTGGTCGTGGATCTCCTGCCACCACCTGTTCTTCCCATCATGTCACTAGCAAAATGTTGATGTCATTCTGCCGCCAGCCCGCCACTTGGTAGGTGCATGCCTGGTGGGACTGGGTACCGTGTGTTGTGGAGAGCCCACAACCCAGAGACGGTTAGGCTACACAACTCAAAGCCGTTTGCAGCGGCACCACTCGTGCGGTGGCTCGACATGGCAACGATGGTTTTGTCTCTCGGTGCAGAGTGGCACCATGGTTTTCTGATGAGGCGAGTCATGGAGGTGTGTGAGGAGGGGCGGCGCGCTAGAAGAATTTAACGATGGTGGCATGCGAGTGGATGTGGTGCGCATTAACACCGGCATTATCCCGCCACGCCACGCTAGCCTATGCGGCGGGATGCCTTGCTGCACCGCCTAGGGAACTGACGCATCCATAAATTGTCTTGACCAGATGTTGGCGATGACCTTAAATGATGACACACATCCGTTGTGTCTATGACATGGCTGGCTGGTCACCCGTCACGTTGTCACTGCGTTGTGTTCGGCGCGCCCATCACTGACCTATGGGTTAGGGATGGTCTCAGAATGCCAGACAAGGTATTGGACCCATACTGAAAAGATCTTTGAGGCATGCGGCTGGGCACGCTATCCACGCGCCCTAATGGACTTCAGAGGAAGCAAACAGAAATGCTCTTAAAATCTAATCTTACTCTTTCTAGGTAGTAGATTGGTTTTCATCTAGCAAGAGTGTCCATGTGAGCCATAAGACCCTTGGTTCATTGCCTGCCAACATCAAGCACTACTGGGATTAGTTGTCGTTGATTTTAATATAAAGTTATACTAAATCAGTGACAATCTCCATCTCCATCTCCATCTCCACTAATATAAAAAGGGAGAGAGAGGCAGATCCAATCAATCTAGACCCTTAAACTATGTCCATCCAATGGTCCAACTTTCTCCAATGTTGAACATCAAACGCGTTGAGCATCCCACTGATCAAGCCACGTCTTTGCTAATTGAGGCCTCCCCTAATCAGGCAACTAATCTCACAGACGGTTCCATAAGCGCAACCGCTCCATCCATTCCACCCCCTGCCGCCGGCTCGACGTGCTCGGAAGCGCCAGCCTTTTTCCAACTCGCTATTTGCCTGATCACCACCGCCCGGAGGTGTTCCCGTCCAGACCCAGACCCAAATCGGTACCCTCTTCTCTCTCCCAAAGCCGAACCGTGGCGGCAGAAGCGGACGCCAGCGAGCATTGGCATGACGTCGGCGAACGACAGAGATCCTGGTGGCAGGGAACACCTATTTCCCACCCTCCCGTCGACCAGGCAGAAACCCCCGAGTTCTCCCTCCCCTTGGCGGAGGAAGGCGGCGAGCATGGCGGCGGTGTTACCGGTGGACGACGGCGAAGAGATGCTTCCCGTATTCCCTCCTCCTGCGGAAGGAAGCGAGCATAGTTGTGGCCTACAGTGGCGAGCATCGCGGCGGCCAGGACCCGACGGCAACAATGCGGCAGACCCAAACCCTTTCTCGCTGTAAGTACAAATTCAATCCCCAATCCCCAATTCCTTATTCTCTGTCCTGAATTCAATTTCTGGTTCTGGTAGATCAGTACATGTCGAATTTGGTTTAGGGTCTTCCAGTACCTGAATGTTGTTTCTGCCTATTTCGGTAGGTGCAACATGAGCAAGCAATTGGAGATACATTGGGGAGATTATTTCTCCCAGGATACACACTCAGATGCTATATTATGTGAGATGTTGAACAAAGTAGGGCTATATCAGATCTACTTTCAATTATCTAATTGTATTCTCTCACTATTTTGTCGCTTGATTTCTCCAATTTTAAGTTTGATAACTTTGAATGGTGATGCCAATATTGTGTTTGTATGTGTATAGAAAACTCATGATTAATACTAATTTATATTAACCTCTTGGCCAGAACAAGCATCTGTGTTTGTCCCTGGAAGCGCATCAAATGATAGTGGGGAAACTTGATGCATGAGTGTGCACTTGCTGTATGAGAATCTAAGGAAGGTGGGATCAACCAGTTTCTACAACCAACAGGAACTGAGTGTGCATAAGCTTGTCATTCTTTCTAGACCACTTCTCAGACCTGTAACTTGTGCCATTAAAAGCTGAAAATTATGTGGTTTAATAGATTGTCTTCATATGCCACTTTTTTCAGAAAGCTGATACCCTTGAAAGCTCAAATTTTACCCATCATTCCTTCATAATTGCAATTTTCCATGCTACCAACACACGGATCCGAACTGAACGAATATGCCATGGTAGTTCCCTGTGGTCTTCATCAGCAAAGTTGTAGCTGTGCGTGACTAGCACTATCAACTTATATCAATATGTACCATACATGAGTGCTTCTAATTTCTTATGATGGGTACAAATTAAAAAATATCTTTATTTGTGCTGACTGCCGAATTTGTCTCCAGGAGAAGGGCAGGCCGCCCGCAGGTGCCGCTGCTGCACGCCACCTCTCCATGGACACGTCGTTGCTGATCTGCGACCCCCGGTTTTCCTTAGACACAGAGAGGAGAGCATGTTGAACCAAGGCTAGCTGCCGCTCCAACACATACTTCTCCTTGGCCATGGAGACGGACGAGCATGTCGAGGTGGTAGCCCCTAATACAACATGTATTTTTCTCTAATTTTCTTCCTCCTCTACTCCTCTGCCTGGCCCCTAAACCACCCCAATGGCTGGCATTTATGCTCTTTCAGTGGGAACATTTATTCTCGTGCTTTTTGGATTTTTAATGTCGTTCTTCTTATGTTTTTAAGAACATATACTTAACACGGTTTACTTTGCTTGTATTCTTAAATTCTATACTGTGATCATGTCAGCTAAGAGTCCTGCTATACACACGATAAAATTCGTCCGATACTCGTACGATCCTACGTGGCTAAGAATCTTCTCGCGCGAGGCAACTGAAGGCAAACTCGGTTTGGGTTTGGGCTGGCTGAGACTTTGGTTGGCCCCACCTGCCTAATATTCGTTTCTTTTTTACTTTTCCTTATCCCCTTTCTTTGCTGGCTCGACATGAAATCCATAGATGCTACTCGATGGAAGCTCTTGGCAGAGGTGAGTGCTAGTTAGAGCATCTCCACCGGCGGCCCTGAAATAAGCGCCGGCAGAGCGAGGTCGGCACTATCGTATGGAGGGCGTCGGCAAAGCATCCTCTATTTGGGGATGCTGCTCCCGCACCGAAGCCTCCAAACCGGTGGCCCCGATAGATTTAGAAAATTAAAATCAAATTTTGAAAACGATATTCAAGTTTGAATGAAATTTACACAAATTTAACGCGAATTTAAATAAAAAACTAAAAAAATATCTAGCGACGCTGGGAGTCGAAGGCGCTGAAGTCCAGGTCATCACCGTCGTCGCTGGATGCCCCGAAGGACCAGCTATCGTCCTCGTCGGCCTTCTCCTCCTTTGGCGCCGGCAGCTCCGATGGTTCGGCGAGGTCGACGAAGTTAGAGCCGTGGTCCCTGGCGGACCACACCGCCGCCTGCCGCGGGTCCAGCGTGATATGCCGGTAGTCCTCGTTGACGGAGCGGCCGACCATGAACTTTAGGCCGGGGAATTCCTCCTCCTTGTTGTCACCATGGAGGGCCGCCTGCGCCTCCGCCTCTTTCTCCCACCATTTCTTCTTCGCTGACGGAAGTGGTGGCGAGGCCGCGGAGTCCTCCTCCTTGATGCGGGGGCGGCGGCCCGACCCCGTCGTCCGGTAGGACGGAGCAGAGGACGCGCGCCTCGCGTCGCGGATGACGACGCCTCTGAAAGAAGCCGCGGGCGCGGCCGAGCGCGTGCGAGCGACGAAAGACGACGATCCGGTGCGCGAGCTTCCGGACGTCGCGGTCCTTTCCGGCGCCCTCTGCAGAGTCGGCGCCGCCGCGCCATGCACGCCGCCTGTGGGAAGTACAACAGGTTCCGTTGCCTGTCGCCGCGAACACGCTGGCGGAAGCCGTACTGGCGAAGGGTTGTGTCGTCATCGCGGCCGTACCACCAGGCACGGCGGCCGACGGTGTTGAAGTAGCCGCGTGAGCGGTCGGTCGCTCGCGCGAGCTAGACAGCGCGCTCGTCTTCGAAACGCCGTGCCCAGGCCGGGATGTCGACCGCGTTGTCCGTCAAGCTTCTCTCCGGGTTTCCGCGCGGGAGGCTATTAATGCCGACGACCAACCTCCCCGCGTCGTTTCCGATGTGAACCGCCGCGTCCTCTCGCTGACAAGGCCCCCACCTGCGAAAACCGTCGCCCGCGAGGCGGCGGTGTGCCCGATTCACGCCATTCGCCAAGGGACCGACACGGGTTGCCCGCGCTTTTATTGGGCTCGAAAAAGCGCCGGTGCCTATTGGGGTGCACCGGTGTGAGCCTATTTTCGCTGCCGGCCTCCAAAACGTTATCGGGCTTTCCGTACTAGCTCTCCCTTGTAGCATAGAAATTTTCTTACTACTAAAAATACATCAACCGTTGTGGAGTACTTCAAAGAAAATCACAAATTGATTGGAAGCTCCTTGCAAGAAATTTACTATGACAGATTTGGAGTTACTGTGACAGATTTGGAGATCGACAAGGAAGGGATTGGGGAACAAGATGTGGCTCCTTCGTGCTTTGGAGGAGGATGAGGAGGGGTGAAAGATTATGGAGAGAAGATGTGGAGTCTGGGTTTGGGTTTGGGCTCGGGTGGGGCTGGGACTTTGGGCAAGGGGCACATGAATTAATTTGGGTTCTGCTTTCGCTGTGGAGGAGTTGTCGTACAGAGATCGGATAGGATTTGTCGTGTGTGAAGCAATTTCGGTCAGCTAATAAGACTTATTTCATTTTTCAGCATTGTATTGGGAACATCTCAAATCCTTGATTGACCATTAGAAACTAGAGCTAAGTTTGTATACTTGACATTTATTGATTATTATTTTAGCACACGTTAATGATACATGGACTTTGTAATTCTGTTGTATTTTTGCAGGTTGTTTAGGGTCACTATTATGCACAGGTCTTGTGGACTTCTGTCATGCCAGTGTGCCTGGATGATGCTGGATTTGCATTTAGATGGTGGCCACATTGTCAATGGAAACTCGAAGGCTCAAGTGTTAATCTATTGCAATTGCTTTACCAAAGGGGGTTGTACAAGCTAGCATACTGTACAATCAGTATTTTAAATTTAGGTAGGCCAAACTCCATTCTCATTTTTAAGTTCATCAAAATAATGTGAAGACTGCTATGGGCCATACAAGAGTAAATGTTGGGAAATACAGTTTAACAGATTTGGGTGACTTGTGCTTTTCTGAGCCAAAGATATGTGTATATTTTTTCAAATGATGGAGAAAGTTATTATAAATTCTTAAAAGATAGGGAAAGAAGTCTGTATGATGGTATGAGTCGTCTAGAAAATTATTTTAGTGCCATGGTTAGATATCTTATCCTTGATTATAATTTCCAGTTTTCCACCCAAATTAAGATGCTACTTCATTCCATGGTGGAGACCTTAATTTAGAACGGAGTAAGTGTATCATAATAATGCATATGTTGTTGGTTGGAGACAATCTGAGAGCATGAAAGATCGGAGAGTGATCGGAGAGTAGTTCCATTAGAGTTCACAAACTATTCTTTATGTATAGAGGCTGCCACATGTAGCTTACAAATCAGTTATTCAACATCTAAGGTCGTGAACTTAAAGATATGGATACTTGTATAGTTGTATTGTACAGCACTTCTACATAATTTATTAGTTGACACGCACATTGTGCGTGCATATTTACTAGTTAACATAAAATAGAGGGAGTACAAAATTTAAGCAGAAAAGAGATAATCAATCTCAGGCAGCAGAAGTTTCATGTAAACAAATCTGAAATCTTTCAAGGCCCTGGGCACAAAGTCTATTTGCAACTGCAAAAGGCATCTAATTAAGAAACTATCGGAGAATTCCAGTTGATCGCATCGTGCTTGATATATATATGTAGCCAATTTTCATACTTACTCTCTTTTCTCTACGGGCAACTCATCTTCTCCCAGAGATAATTGACATGGCCACATGGGCAGAAAAAAACTTCATGCTGATAAATCTCAAATGATGCGAGGCCCGCTTCATCTGGATCGACTGGTCGGTGCACAAGATGTGCATATTATTCATAAGAATACTCTCCTTTGAGATTACTTTAGTACTGCAAGCATGCAACTGCAAAAGACATCTCATTAAGAAACTATTGGAGAATTTATCCTAGCATACAATCCGGTGTGATTCATATATGGGCCATTTTTCAGAATATTCAGTCTCTTTTGTCTATGGGCAACTCATCTTCTCCCGTCGGCCGATATGGACCGACCCCGTCGGGGAGTTTTGTGTACGCCGGTGGTATTGGACGATATGCCACTGGACTTACCCTGTCCGACTCAAACGGAACAGTCGGTCTGTATACCGGCGATATTGGACTGTAACTAGGGGGTGATGGATTATATATCGACGATATACTGGACGAGCGGGGAGTGATGGATCATATACCGATGATGCCGGACTGCTGTATGCAGGCGATACCGGATTGTATGCACGGAAAGATGAACCATATACATCAGTGGCCTCGTCACAATTTCTTTTTGTTGTGGTGTACTCCTGAAACGGGGCAGGGAACGGGATCGCCACTCCGGCACCACTGCTAGGGTCGACAACATGTCCCTCAAAGATGACTGTGTGTGACTCCTCTTCGATGATGAAGTAGGCAAACGGGTGGTCGGCGACGAAATCCACTCTCCGCGACTGATCTGGACTGTAGGTCGGGCAAGTAGGTGAATATGTGACAACGGCAGCTCTGGTTCCTTCCTCGTTGACCTCGATGACAGCCTTTTGGAAGACGTCATGCACGAGGAGCGGCAAGTCGGAGCCGCCTTCCTCAAGCATGTCAGAGAGGTCGGCCTCTGGAGTGAAAGGTAGCCGGAGACCCAAATCGTTGAGGACGGCGGTGACGCTTCTATGAAAGGAATGTTTGAACTTGGGCACCTGAAACTGGCCTACCCTGACCGTGCTCTGTGGCAGGTGCTCACGCAGAAAGTCTGGGGATGACGTGATCTTATCCAGCAGGCTCCCTAGGCCGTCGAGCGAGTCCGGGAGGAAGATGCACATGCAGTGGTGTAATCGGGTACATGATGAGCTCTTGTAGCGTAGCTTGAGCACCATGAATCCGTCGTGCTCCGCGATGTAGTGCCTAGAGTAGTTGGTCATGAACGGGACGTTGACGGCAGTGCCATCGAGCCGGTAGAATGGCTTGTTCGTCGTCTGTCTCTCGTCAAACGCCAGGTTCCACTTGCCTTTGAAGTAGACAGCACTGGCTAGCACGAGCCTGGTGTTCGGCTCCAGAGATCTCGGAGGTACGACGGACGTGATGAGGTTCCTTGTGGCCTCCGCGACCCAGGTGTTGATCTGCCGCGTTGCCTGCTCTGGCTCGTTGAGGAAGTCCACGACGCTGGCCTCAGCCTTGTAGGTGCCGACGACGTCGTCGCGGTAGGCCGGCTTTATCGGCCGCGTCAGGTCGCTCCACGCGCCGTACGCGAACGCCACGCTCGGCCCGCCGGACTCAGACATGTCTCTGAGGGGTCCCTCCCGGAGAAGCGCCACCGAGTTCTCTAGCTCGCGGCGCGACCGCGCGCCTAAGACGCGGAGGACCTCCTCCAGGGTTGCCCCGCCAGCGCCGGCGGCCAGGAGCGCGAGGACGGCGTAGATGGAGAGCGGCGAGAAGACCAGGTTGACGTTTTTGTTTGCGTCGGCGAGTCGCTTGGTGAGGCGGGCGGCGAGATCGGTCATGCCGGACTGCTGCGCTTCCATGATATCTATCGTCGGGCAAGTCAAAGATTAGAGATCAATCGGGATAGCCTCCGGCTAGATATATATATGGAGGCGGGCGTATGTCCGTCTTGTGTGCGTATGTTCTTATTCTTTTTCTTAATAGTCGGTGTAGTTTAGGAGTCCCGAATCTCGATTGGATCATAATACTGTGTATTTGACAGGAAACAGTTCTGAAAGGAGCCAGTGTTCAGCATTACACAGATGCGCATCATGGTTGCTTTAGGATGCGGCGGCTTCATCCCCCTTATCTCCATGCATAAGAGCATCTCCATATATAGGAGTATCTTGAGTCGCTCTTTTAAAATTGCCTACGGCAACATCATCAGGTCAAGCCTTTGGGAGCGCCTATGGGGAGCCGCGTTCCGATTTCGCCCTCAAAAAGATTTTTCAAATATTTTTTTTTATCAATTTTGAAATTGAAATGCACATAATCTCAGTTAAAATTTGAAGTACACGCCATCAAAACGATGCCAAATCTGACCTACATATTACAACACCGTGTCAATGAAATGCAAATGAGGTGCTCCGCTGTTGCCGGTGTAGGTTGCGGCTCTTCCACGGTACAAAGCTCTTTCGTCGCCATCGCTGCCACTGGTGTTGCAGCCGCCTGTGTTGGAGCCGCAGTTGCTGGAGTTGTTCTCCGGCGTTGCATGAAGGCAGCCCATTTCTCCATGTACCACGCCTTTACCTCCGCGTCTATGTGGGACGTGTAGGCAGTCATGAAGAAAAAATCCTCGATCTTGAATTTTGATTCCCCAACATCTCTTTCCACCTTGCGTCGCTCTTGATAGCATAGGCGGCCTTGCCAAACATGACCTTGTGAGGCACTTGTCCACCGCCGATTGCACCCTCTCAGCCTGTGTCGCCGCAATAACGGCCGTCTTTGCCTTTGCAGTGACCCAACATACCACTGCATGTTGTGGTACGCAAGTTATTGACATAACATCAACGAAACACCGTCCCACTAGTATTACATCCCTTGAAGTGCTACAACAAAAACATTTGCGAGTCCAATGCATGTATGAGCTGACTCCTCTGTCTCCGATTACAACTCCGATTCTTCGCAGAAGATCATCACAATCTCCTAATTATAATGAGGTAAAACTGCAAATAAACTCCAGGAGAACAACTCGTAGACAAACTTATTGCTAACTTCCACTATAGAGATACTTGAGTTGCTAAAGAAACTATGACTGAACTCTAGCTAATTGCCTTCTAAGTTTAGGTAATGAGTTCCCTCCTACTTCTAATATGGGTTTCCACCATGGTTACTGTAGATGTTGACCTCCTCCGTCTTCGAGATTCACGGTAGCTTCTCCTTCAATGCCTCCCAATCTAAGCAGGGGTTCAAGAGGAAACCGGTGATTACGAGCATACTCGGAAAATTCAACAATAGAAATAGGTGTTTCATAAACTAGCTACAGCCATAGATCAGAAAGTTGTAGGCAAATGCGAGATGATGTAATCATTTCTTCAAAAGGTTAATTTTATTATTAAAAAAATTTGTCCGATAGCCTTCGCACGGTGTCTAGAACTTGATGGAGCTCATTTCCTACAGCGTACGCAGTTCCTACCTGAAATAGAGAGTGAGAAACCATAATTTGATACACGGTGTTACTTTTCCCATAAGAGAACTTATCCTTGTTTCCAACTGGGCTCGATATTTCCGTCCACACTTACTGAGTGTGAGGCCCAATATAAGGACCAAGTCAATCGTTGTTCTTCTCCATGACCCAGCATATCCACCATTTTGTATTCGCAGTCCCTTGGTTGCTTGACCCCTGACCATGATACAATCCATCGTAGACGGTAGAGCACCCTTCGTCTATAATAGGGGAGCATAAGGCCCTCCCAACCGATGGGGAATGGCCAAACTCGCATGCATGCTGTATCAAATCCATTGATATTTGCGAGAGGAAAAAGGTACATATGACTTCTCCATCCCACTCCAGATCATGGTTAACACGAGATTTATGGTGCAAGAATCACTGGACGATATTTTTTGTTCATCCTGTGTGAATATAAAACCCAGTTGCAATGGAACCTCCAGCTTCAACTCAAACCATGGTTCCATTGCCCACCATATAGTCATATTCATAATTGTAAAAGAAATACTTTGTTTTTAATGCAGGAATGATACAAATAGTACTGATGTGGGCATTACCCTTTGGGTACCGATTATTGGTATACCCGGTGCGGATTATGGAGGTAGACCAGCACAAGGACTCATCAAGCTGAACCCGCATGTAATATCGACTTGGAATACAAGAAAGAGGACCCCAATTCGTAGTCGACTAGGATTCTTGTAAACCCTAACATGATTGCATATATAAAGCCAGGCAGGGGCACCCCTTAGAGGAGATTCAGACAGACCGAAGATCATACACGCGATACACCTAGACATTGCAACCCGCAGATTAGAACTAGACTAGAAAAAATCCGCATACGGCGGTACCCTGTACACATATGATCATATACTGGATTGCTAGCAGGACGTAGCGATCCTCCACCGCGGGGACGTAAACCTGGGTACGTCGTGTGCCATCTCACTCCCGGAATCTCCACCGTCGCCTTCCGTCAACCCTAAGCCCCTCTTGGTGAGCATTGCCGAGGAGCCACCTCGTCAATTGGCGTCGTCTGTGGGAAGCGCGGTGACTGGATTTAGTGATCCGGGCGAGAGCCGTCGAGAGCATCGTCAAAGATATTGGAAGATTGGAAAATTTCGAGGTCATCAGCAAGTGGCGACTTCATCGTCATCTTCATAAACAAACTCTAAATTATTGTCAACGTCGGGTGTATAATGTTGGGTGTACAACAGATCAAGTCGCCACACATGTTTGCCTCGGCTTGGCTGCCGGCGTGCGTGCGTATGTCTGCAGCAAAAGCTCCAGAGAAGAAGAAGCGCACCCTTCGCAAGTTTCAAAATTCAATGAGTTTGTTTCCGTGTGGGTTCTGGACTCTCCAATAAACAAGACCAGATCGACCAACTCAAGAGCAAGGTGATAGGTACTACCGCAGATGCACTCGTGGATCCAAGGAAAAGAATCTAACAATGGCTCAAGGGAACGTCCAAGCAACTCTACGCAGCCGGATCAAGTTCCAAAAAGAAACAAATCAATAGCATACATAGCCAATGTGTGCTCGTGTAAAATGTAAAACAAAACGAAGCGAGCTGCCGTACACGTTTTTGTACGGGGAGACCAAGCCTCAAGAAGAAACCATCGGTGCAGGGAGATCAAGCTTCAAGAAAAATCATCGGGTGGATGGAGAAGCAAATCGGCTCAGATCAGTTGTCCGTATCAGTCGTCCATATCAGTCGGATGCACGGATAACTAGAAAAATACTCCGTATTCATTGCGACTGATACCGCCACTAAGAAATCTGTCAGCACGCACCGGCCAGCGGGCAACTCTTTCACCGTTGAGTCCGAGGAAATCGCCATCGGCTTCGGAGGAGCCGACATCGTCATTGACTACGTCCACCTAATCGACTACTACTCCCCTACATGGACAAAACCATCGAGTTCATCAGCGACGAACATCCGATACAAAAATATCAGGTGCTATATTTTCAATTAATTACTACTTGTAAAATTTATTTGGCCAAATACTTTCGGCTCGTGCTATTATTTGCTCACAAATTTGCACACTACAATACAACTGCATATTGAAACAAAACTTCAATTTTCTCTACTACGTCGACCCCGCTCGCCATCGCACACTCGTCGCAATCGGGGGCTCGCCTGTCACGGACCCGAGATCGCGGACTTGATATACTCGGGTGCTCACCCCTCGCGGATCACCATATCGATTGCGTCCTCTTCATCGGCTACGTCGGCCAGGCGCCGCGCGGCTACATCAACTATTTCTGGCCGCGCAACTACTTCGACTGCGCCCGCCACATCGACTATTTCTGACCGCGCAACTACTTCGACTGCGCCCGCCACATCGAATATTTCTGGCCGCGCAACTACTTCAAATGCGTCCGCCACACGATTAGCTTTCACATCAGCACCCGAATACTCCGGGACTACGCCATTACATCATTATAACATGTACGCCCGACATTCGGGGTTGCGCCATTACATCATATCACCCGACATTCGGGGCTGCGCCATTACATCGTTACCGCAAATACATCCGATTACTCGGGTACTGCGAAGTAAAACTATCAATATAACAAGGTATATATCTCAATATATATCTTCGACTTCGAGCGTCTGACACCTCACATGCGACCTGAGTAGGTGTTGACCCTTGTCCGACAGAGACCTTGGGCAGCAGGCTAACGAAAAGGCTCGACATATGGTGACCACACAATGGATTCTATCATCGCCATCAACATTATACGTCATCAACATCAACAACTTCTGGCCATGCGCCGCATGACTACATCGACTACGTCCGCTGTTAACACCGCACAAAGTTTAAGTTCGTCCTTACAACTATTACTTCATTTAGCATGACACACCCGAAATTACTCGCGGCTCCTAGAAGATCTTCGACTATTGCGTCTACTCCCACCGGGAGTGCTGGAATTCTAGAAAACATCGTACTCATGATAGAGAAGCATCACAAGACCACCAAGCAAGCGCAGGAAGCTTAAAATAAAGCTATGGACTATTATGACACATCGGTCTTTCGATGAAAGTACAAACGATTCCATCGAGCCTCACGAAATATTCGAGGGCTGCAATCGATGAAAATCACGCAAAACAAACGGCTCATACCAGTACATCGTTCTTACGATACCTGAGCTACGAAGTCCACATAATTAAAAAATAAATACACCTCAGTAAGATGCAATGAGTCCGCCGAGCTCGCAACATGACTTGATCACTCAGAAGTTGCCGTTGGTGCCATACAAACAAAACCACGGCTCTTCATGATACATCGTCTTTACGATAAAGATGCTATGAGTCCGTCGGGCCTGTCGTGCACCCGACATTCGGGTGCTGCCACCGGCGATATAATTACAAACAAATGGCTCTACACGATACATCATCTTTACGATAAAGATGCTACGAGTCCCTCGGACCTAAAGCTGATGAAAACTACATACAACAACGTCTCACGCCAAAACATCGTTCTTACGATACCTAAGGCTACGAGTCCGTCAAGCACATGGCCCACCCTGAGACATGGGGGCTGCTGCCGATGCAATTCAAAAATAAGTACGGCTCTGCAAGATGCATCGTTGCAACGAGTGCTGAAATATCTTTTTTACGATACTCGAGCCACGAACTCGTCGAGCTTGCGGCTCGTCTGTTTACTCGGGGGCTACCGACGGTGATTTACATAAATACATGGCTCCATGAGTTCGTCGGGCCTGCAGTGCACCCTATGTTCGGGGGTTGCCGCCGACGATTTACATACACAAATTTTAGAACTCGAAGGAATCTACGATATTCAACTCAGCAGTCAATAGCCTATACATGACTACTTCATAGTCATCCACAAGCTCGGGAGCTACTCCCATCGCGAGTGTTGACCGCGCACCCGATAAAAAGATGAAATCCCTCGTCGATAAAAAGAATGGACCTGAAGGTTCTAGCAATCCAAGTTCGAGCCAGGGAACTCGAATCTGTGTAGGATAACGATGTTTTGCTCCGGCAGTTAGCCAGTCTCGATCTATCGAGTGAAACTAAGCTCGTTACTCCATCCCTTACGTATATTAAAATTTCCGGCTTATCTTGAGCCTATAATTCTTTCGAAGACCCGATAGATTCGAAAGCATCGGATGATGGAAAGGATCCAAAAACATCGACATCAACGTCAGATTCCTCGAGTAGTACAACTTGAGTCTACGCACGGTTGCAAGCACCCCCCGTAGACTCGCGGGCTACTCCCATCGGGAGAGTTGCTCGCGCCCTCGATAACAAATGATTTCAGCTCTTCATCAATTACAAGATTCAACATTCTTCGACTAATCAAAGACATTCGGATGATGGAAACTTTAGTCTCTACCCGAAGTTTTGCTTCGGCCATACACTCGGGGGCTACTGATGTGGGCATTACCCCGCGGGTACCCATTATTGGTATACCCGATGTGGATTATGGAGGTGGACCAGCACAAGGACTCAACAAGTTGGACCCGCATGTAATATTGACTTAGACTACAAGAAAGAGGACTCCAATTCGTAGTCGACTAGGACTCTTGTAAACCCTAACCTGGTTGCATATATAAAGCTAGGCAGGGGCACCCCTTAGAGGGGATTTAGACAGACCGAAGATCATACACGCGTTATGCCCTAGACATCGCAACATGCGAATTAGAACTAAACTAAATACAATCCGCCTAAGTCGACACCTTGTACACATATTATCATATACTGGATTGGTAGCGTGACGTAATGATCCTCCACCGCGGGGACGTGAACTTGGGTACGTCATGTGCCATCTCGCTCCCGGAATCTCCATCTTCGCCTTCCGTCAACCCTAAGCCCCTAATGGTGGTCATTGCCGAGGATCCACCTTGTCAATTTGATAAAAATAATAAAATGGAATGAGCAAGTGATGAACTTGCCTTTCTTGACTGGAAGATTATGGAGACAAAAGTTTCTGAGGGGTGACGACTCCAAATTCTGAAATAGCACCGTTCGGTAAGGATAATGTTTAAATAATTGGAAAATATGCTATAATGCATAAGTATGATATGGAGTTGCTCTAACCGTAACGTAATCCCGATGATTTAGGAATATTGATGGTAATGATTTTTTATGGTGTGTTGTACTTTTAGAGTGGCTTCTCAAACAAAGTTCTTATTAGGGTTTTGGTTAACGTGGTATATCCTATCAGTGGTATACAAAGCATAGCAGTCATGTTAACACACAATAGATACTAGTTGACATAACGTGTAAACAACTTTTGTTAGTTTTCAGTACTATACGACATGGTTAATGATTACTTGCTATTTACTTCAAAACAATAACTTTTGAAGAACATGTTTCTTAATGAAGAATAAGTATATCAAATTGAGCTATCAGGTTCTATGGTTTACTATTCTTTTTTCAATTGATTCACTAGGTAAATAGTAGATGGTCTTTGAATAAAATGAGTTTATATACATCTAGTATTTGTAGGGTTTATTTGAGCATGAACACATAAAATGTATTATTGCACATAGTTTCTATTATGGTTGATCACAAGGGTGTTACACCAAAGAATGGTGTTTAAAGTGATGACTTAAGGTTAACAAGTTAGGGTTTACCATTACTTGATGATACAAGGTCTATTCCAAATGAGTACATGAAATGACAACCTCATTTGCAATAGGGACTTGTATAACTATAGTTTAAACATGAGCATGTTTTTACTTGGTAAAGATCTATAGGTAGTTGTTAAAACACCATGATCACTTTAATATTTTCCTTGGGTTTTTACAAAATTAGTAATTCACATGAAATTATTGAATTAGGGTTTTGTTCATAATGGAATTAGGGTTTCCTATTTGTTATACAATTTTAAAATAATAACTTGTTGAGTAAAGTTGAAGTTAAGAAATAAATTTTAAATACAAGTTAATAAATGGGTTTAACATTTTTTATCATTTAAAGAAAATGATAATGAGAGGTAATAAATTTAGAGTTTAAATACCAATAATAATAATCCTAATACTATTAGTATTTTCTTTATTTACTAAATTATTAATAGTTATATCAAAAAAATATAGTTACTGAATGTTATTGTAATTTAGGATGAAAGAAAAGGCTTAAATAATAAGTGTGAAATAATTTAAATTTTATTTTTACTTGATATTTTTTTAATGGATATAAATTATTTTTCTGAACATTTTGATAGCTTATTTGTATTTTTTGAGTTAAACTGAATTTGATATGAATTTTAAAAGTTTAAATAATTTTTTGGAACTTTGAAATAACTAAAAATTCTAAATCTACATGTCAAACCCTACCCACGGGCCCTGACCAATGGCCTAGTAGCCACATTGATGGCCACGTGGGCGTGGACCAAGTCCAACCTCTCACCGGGACACATGGCCACGTCATCCTCTTTCCAGCGGATTGACGCTGACGGGCAGTTGAAGACGGAGCCGCCAATTTAGGGTCTTCCGGGATGTGCTATTGGTTGATTACAAATCTCTACTGCACGACTAGTTGAATGATGGCGCTTTTATCGGAGGACCACCGAAACTAGCTCTAGCGAGCTTTGATGCGGCGGTTTACTCCAGCGAGGTGGTGAAAACGAGCTACGATGAACTGTAGGATACAATAAGATGCTCACGAGAGCCACAAGCTCACCCTAATCCTTTAGAGATGGCCGTCGAGGCCGATTGTTGAAGGAGTCGAGCACAGATTCGCAGATTCTGATGATCGGTGTCAAAAGGGAACATCGAAATTTGCCTACCTCGTGGTCCCCTTGATGCTCTCCTCCTCCAAGATGACCTACGCGATGCCACGCTTCTCCAGAAGCGCTCTACGGACGACAGGGTGATCGGAATCGACGGCTAGACATAGAACTTCCTGGCGGTAACTTTGGTTCTAGTGAAAGATAGAGAGGTATAGAGAGAGATTGGAAATGCTTTAAATATCCAGCAAGAAATAAGGGTTGTTTGCATGCTTTTATAGCTCACCGCGACGGCCGAGATCTGGCGCAGATGGGAAGTCGTTTGGGCGTGAATCACTGCACAACTGGATAGGGATTAACATGTTTTACTTGTAGGGTACTCCAAGATGACTGTGTTTCGATCGACGCGGATAAACCATGATGACGAGGCTCTGTCGATCTCGAGGAATAAGAATATGCCACTTTTCTTCTGTTTTTATACCGAATCGGGGTCACGCGGGGCTGGCTTCTGCGTGCAAGTGGGACGGTGCTGGGCTGCAATGCTGGCTGCTATGACCTATTTCCTTTTTCTATTTTCTATTTTCTATTTTCTATTTTCTATTTTTCATTTTCTATTTTGATGTTTGAATTCAAATTTGAATGCAAATATGGTTGAGTGATTTTGAATGTGTATCTTATGCTTAACATTTATCAGAGTTGGGTCTAGGTAATTATTTTGTAATAAAATATTCCTAGCTCTATTGTATTGGTATAGTTGGATTTTTATAATAATTCAATATTTCAAATAAGTGTGTTATTGGAGATTATTTTCCATTCTATTTTGGACTTTATAATATTTTTCTAAGACTTGTACAATTGCATAGTAATGCATAAGGGTGTTTATCTTGTATGCCTTTTGTGAGGAATTAATTTAGAGGGTTAACCTTAGTACTTGATTTCTTATTTGAGAATGTGATCACTTGGATATTATTTTATGTGCCCACCTATTTGGTAATGACTTGGAAATTAATTTAGAGCTCTCCCAAGGTTAAATCATCATCATCATTATTATTATTATTATTATTATTATTATTATTATTATTATTATTATTATTATCTTAAACCTTGACTTGAAATACCTTGGGTAGATCATATTCTCATCATCGTTCATGTATTTGCTAAAATGTTGATGGTTATAAGGCACACTTGTTAATTTGGTCACTTCAATCATGGGTTTGTGTTTAGTTCTAAGGATGAGTGATTGATCATACAATATAGATTTAAGTGTAGGGTTTAGCACTAGGGTTTTCTTAAGTTCACTAATTGAAACATGAACAAAATTGGGGATGTGGTCTAGGGTTTCCAAGTATTAAAGGACATGGAATTTAACAAGAGATGTTGAGGATATACTAGGGTTTGCTCTTCCTCCCATTAATAGGATGGTTATATCAAATGATCACTTAGGTTGACATAGATGCTTGACTAGGAAAAGTTTTGATATCCTTCATTTGTTTCACTACTTAAGATGTTAAGAATGGTATAGGGTTGCTTACTAGCGGTCTCCTTATGATTCTATGTGATGGATGATATCCGCTTATCATAGAAGGGTTTAACTTATACTTCTATATCTCCAAAGCATGGCCATGCAATAGTCATGATCAACTTATTCTCAATAGTTTCTTACTTCAAGTTCTTAGGGTTTATGATCATTACCAAGTTGTGATGATAAAGGGTTTGGCCTCTTAAGGTATCACTATAATATGACTCTGACCTCCAGGAGCTAGTGTTTACTTAAAGAATTAGGGTAAGGCACTTTACTTATACTCCCTTGAATGGACATGGCTATGGTTGGTATCAATGACCGCTCTCACTTGTAAATGACTTGAATAATAACCTAGGGTTATACTCAAGAGATGATGTTGTGATCATCTGGATATGGATTGTTACCTCCCTTCTTCGAGATTCAATGAAAATAGATTTGAATAGGGAAAACAGAATAGATCAAGGTTTGATAATAGAATTTGAGTGAGTGTCCTTGTCATGAGTTCAAGAATTGAGTTTAAGATGCTCATGAAGATCATGGTAAGGATATTTGTTTGATTAAAGACATGTAAAAGATAAGTCAAGATTGGTTTCCTCACTTCAACTTCTTTGTTTTGTAGTTGAATATATATGCATACATTGTTGACAATAAATACCATTCATGATCTTGTACAAGATATGGAATTTGATCCTTAAGTCATGTGTGGTGGTACTAGTTTTAGTTCCATTTGATCTAACCCATAGATCAAATCACCTCTACCCAAAATATGATTTTAGCAAAGGTCACTTTAATTTTATAGTGCTTTGATTGATAGAGCAATTCTTGCTCGTAAGTTCTAGTATGAGTACTGCGCCGAACATAAAGCTTGTGACTGGTAGTAAAACTTCGATCTCTCTTTTGAGATAGAGTTATATCCTCAACCTCAACTATTTCTCGCGATATCTTATTACGAAGTTTTGTTAGGGCATCTATAACCGCCTCCGGTTTAGGTCCGCTTACTAATAGGCAAGAGGGGACCCTTTCTCGCCCAGCCCTACCTACATCTGTGAATTTGTAATCGAGGAAGACAATGTTCAACACACATGAGGGCTGTTGGCCTACCAAGCAAGCACTTGCCCGCTGCTCCTGCCGCCTGCCAAGTGGGCTCCGCGCTCGTTATCCTGACTGTTCTCTCTGCTGGGCCCTTTCCTATTGCTCTAACCATAAGCTATGGCAATTCCAGCTCGCACCCACTCTGGCCCGCCCAGCGAGGCCTGAGTAAGCTCAGTGGTCAGCCCCTGACGTTAGGGGTCTTTCGCTTTTGCCAGATCTATAGAGATATTACGAGTCCTCCGTCCCAGATTCCCTCGCCGCGGCCATCTGGTTCACCGGTACTACCAAAAAGTCTCATGCTTACGTTACTGTGACTGGTCTTGATGATCTACTTCAATTTCATAAAGTGATGTGAAACTTCAGTAACTGTGACAAGTTTTGTTTGAAAGCGTGAAAATTTCTCGGATTTTCTATGCATGAATGCAATGCACACATATATATGTTTCCTCTCTTTTATAACCTCAAAACCTGGGGTGTTACAGTCTTCTTTTTCCAAATGGGTCGTTCCTCCGATGTCACCCCAGCTCTTTCGCTGACCCGCTGATACGTCTCAAACGTATCTATATTTTTTGATGCTCCATGCTTGTTTTACACCAATTCATATATGTTTTATTTACACTTCGTTGCACTTTTACATGATTTCTGGCACTAACCTATTAACAAAATGCCACAGTGTCAGTTCCCTGTTTTCTGTTGTTTTTGTATTTCAGAAAAGTTGTACAAGAAATATTCTCCGAATTGGACGAAACAAAAGCCGAAGTCAATATTTTACCAAAACAAAGACAAAGTCCAGAGGGGGGTCGAGGAAGTGCCACAGGGCGGCCAGACCTACCCTTGGCTCGGCCTGGCCTTGGCCCGCGCCAAGGGGGTGTGGGCCCCCAGGCACCCCACCGACCTAAATCCTCCGCCTATTTATACATCTTCTCTGGAAAAACCCTGGATACCTGAGCCTCCATCCACGAAAAGTTCCATCACGGCCGCTATCGCAGAACCCATCTCGGGGGGTTCTGAAGCTCTTCCCGGCACCCTACCGGAGGGGGAAATCATCGCCGGAGGCATCTACATCACCATTCCCTCCTCCGAAGTGATGCGTGAGTAGTTCATCCTTGGACCATGGGTCCATAGAAGTAGCTAGATGGTTGTCTTCTCCACTTTGTGCTTCCTGTATAGATCTTGTGAGCTGCTCTACATGATCAAGATCATCTTTATGTAATCCTACATGTTGTGTTTGCTGGGATCCGATGAATATTGTATACTATGTTCAGATTGATTATATATTCATGTCATATGTTATTTGTGATCTTGCATGCTCTCGTTGCTAGTAGAAACTCTGGCCAAGTGGACACTTGTGACTCCAAGAGGGGGTATTTATGCTCGATATTAGGTTCATGCCTCTAGTTTTCTGGGAGAGTGACAATAACTTCTAAGATTGTAGATATGATGTTGCTACTAGGGAGAAAATAACAATGTTTTATCCGAGGGTAATTATCTTGTTTACTTTACACACATTGCTTAATGCGATAATCTGTTGCTTGCAACTTAATACTGAAAGGGGACGATAACCGGAAGGTGGATTATTAGTCATAGACGCAGTTGGATTACGGTCTATGTATTATGTTGTAATGCCCAATCAAATTTCATAGTAATCATCTTGTCATGTATGGTCGATGTTCTGTCAATTGTTCACCCAACATGCTATTTATCTTTATGGAGAGACACCTCTAGTGAACTGTGGACCCCGGCCCTATTTTCTTTACATTGATAAATTTTACTGCAATCATGTTCTGTTTACTTTCTGCAAACATCTCTTTCCTCTCGATACGTCTTTGTTGAGGCGCTTAAACATATCATTGGCCATGATCAAGTGATCTGCCACATTTGTGCCGCTCACTTGTCGCTTGTGAATGACCTCAAGGTAGCCTTGGTATTTGTTCACTGTTTTTTTGAATGATGCCATACCTATGTGCAATCGCAAGTTATGTGTGATTCATGATCATCTTCAGGTAGTTCTAGTCAGTGTACCGGCATTCATCAAACTCGGTCTTGATCCTCTTCAATTAGGAACCACTTGGTTAATTCTCCCCCGGTGGGATCCATGCTCAAGTCCTTCCAAGAATCGCACAAACATTGGTCCTCCAATGTCTTCCACATTGCACGTCGGCTTCATACTCTCGTTCCTTTGGCCACAGCCTTGCCCTTACCCATTTTCGCCATCCCATCATCACCGAGAATGACGAGAGATATATGCCTCCTCATCGCATCTCCTACCTCCTTACCTCCTCCTCCCCATCTTACTCTTCCTCCTCCAACTCCTCTTCTTCTCCACCCTCATTTTGTGTCGAAAGTAATGTCATCGCTTCCATCGGTGATGATTTTATGAAGGGTGTCATCATTGTTGTAATTCTGCACATAATGCCGAGGCTGAACCCTAGGCTTGCGGATGCACGTAGAGCTAGAGCCCTGGTTTCAGCTTTGACTTGTGCCGCATCCCTCGGCGCCCCGTCATCTCGTGTATTCCTACCCGATGCAATCCCTCTCCCATACCTCCGCCGGCATGTCCTCCGGCTTCTCCTTAGGTGCATGCTTCGCGCGTGGCTTGGTGTAGGTCCTCTCCGCCTTCGGATTTGGTGCCCCCCTTTGGCTTCATCGATTTCGGCGGCATCTCTGCTGGTGAGCTCGTCTACGAGGTGGAAGCGAACGGGAGCGCAACGGCCTTGAGAAATGGAAGGCGGAAGAAAAATGAAATGGAATGAGGAAAAAAGGGAAAGTGAAATAGATTTTGGTTGTGCCGCTAACAAGGATGGCCTACCTTATTGCCGCTTCTTCCCCGCGCCCCCAAGCTTCTCCCTGTAGTTCAGGGTTGGCCTGGGTGCGCCGTATAGTTTTTTGGGGCGCACCAGACCCAAGTCCCAAATAGCATTTAAGGGTCCTGGCTGGGTTTGTGTTTTGGTTTGGTACCCCAAAGTTTAGAGGAAGCGATTGAAAATTCTCTAAGCATTGATATCACCGAGATTTTCTTTATGTTTGAAATTTAAAAACTTTTATCTCTCAAATTGCTAATCCGGCTAATGTTCCGTTTTCATATCTGAGATGGATATGTTACCAACCACTGCCGCACCACTAGCTCTCTTCATAGCAGTCTATAGCCGTGCTTCGCCACCACGGGAGCTGAAATCGCCACTGCATCTGGTCAGGCTCCTTCCTGCACATATGAAGCATCGTCGGTCTATGTACACTTCCCTAGACAATTTATCTAAACTACATGCAAAAGATAAATGTGTAGATGCAAAAATATCAAAATTAGTGCTAACATTCACCCTCCTAATTTTGACATCACAATTTCAAGTGGATCACCCGCAAACACTTGATGCACAAAGCGCCTTCGCAGCGCCGGACAGCATGCCGTCTTGCCGTACGTACGCAACGGCCACCTCTTGTTGTGGACAATGCCTCCGTGACGGATATCACCATGCCTTCTCCTCCTCGTAGGGCGTGTTTGGTTCACGTTTCCGCGCAGCTAGGCCCCGAAATAACGCACATTCTTGGCCCAGTGGAACCTGGCCCGTTGGAAACGGTGCAAAAGACGTAGTTCTCACTTTGTTTGGTATCCTAGGACGAAATTTCTGGACTGGGAAGAAATTTTGGGCTGGTCGTTTGGTTGTGGCTACTTCCTGCATGCATGTGAGGCTGCCATGTGAGGGCCCAACAACTTGGCACTGAAAACTAAGAGAATCTTCACGCGTTTTCGTTTTCAATGGGCTTGGCCCGGAGAAACTGCCGATTCGGGCGTAGCTGTGAAGCCTGGCCCGATGCCTTTTTTTTTAACTGCTTTAAGGTCCGTGTTGTGCAGGCAATTCTGGGCCCTGTTGTTTGGCTGTCCACGAAAAAAGGTATCTTTCTCAGCCTATACAGTTTACCAACTTCCGTGCAGGCTACCAAACACGCCCCTAACAGATTTCCTGGTGCAACCAACATCCTTCTTGCGCCCCCAACCACCGCATGGAGCCACCGCCACCGGTACCAACCATGCCTTCTCCTACTAACCGATGTTCAGGATCTGATACTCACAGCTTATCTATCTCTTAACTCTGTGTCTCACAAGCACACATGTACACACCATGGAAGAAACTCCGAAGAACTCACGCGCACACGCCACCAAGGAGAGGATAATAGCTTGCCATCAAAACTTTCTCCTTGGAAACACGGTGGCTACATCTTTTCAATTTGTTACCCTCAGAGCTGCCTTCCATTAACACAATGGTATTTATACAAAAGGATCGGCACCTATATGATGCAAAATCACTTCTTTGACCCGCTACTCCACTGACTAACTTCATGCCAGTTACGTGCAGGTCCAGCACTTGTGCGGCATCTACTCAATCAGCCACACAACTAACTAGCTACTTGCTGGATCACCCGGCCCAACTTGATTATACAGTACAGACCGGCACGCTCCAGCCTTGGTCGCGTCTTGCCGCTTCTCATGGCATCGCCGTATCATACGGCACCACAGGCATCTCGCGGTGCTCGCCGCATTACACGGCAGCTCGGCATCTTGGCTCCTTCGCGCACACTGTATAGTTGGCCAATGTACACTTCCCTAGACCCTCTATATTGTTAGAGTTTGTAACGTATTGATATACGGTGTAGTACACCGATACATTACGTATTGTATATGCCACGCCAGGGGTTTTTCCTGTGCTATATAAACATGTAACCGATACCGGACGAGGGTATCATTCTTGCCTAAACATTGACATGGTATCAGAGCCACCTCCCTTCGTGACCTAGCTGCCGCACAACCTTGCCGCTTTCTAGCCGCCGCCGCCGCCTACAACCCACGACAAGATCTGCCGCCGCCGCCGCTTCCTGAAGCCGCCGCCGCCCAACCCCCCCCCCCCCCCACGACCTACGATCTGTTGTCGCCGCCGCTTCCTCAAGCCGCCGCCGTCGCCTCCCAAAACCCCACGACCTAAAAACCTAAAAACCCCGCCGCCGCCGCCGCTTCTCTAGCTGCTGCCGCCGCCCACGATCAGATCGCCGCTGCTGCCCATCAGCCGCCGCCATCCCCAAAACACCCAAAACCCTAGATCACAATGAGCTCCTCCAACTATTTTCTTGCACTATTTTCTTGGCATTGAGGTAAAGAAGACACAAAATGGTTTATTGTTAACACAAAAAAGTATGCTACAGACATTCTTACTAAAGTTGGCATGATTGCATGTAAGCCGGCTCCCACACCATTGTCATCCTCTGAGCAATTGTCTCTTAGAGTTGGTACACCTCTTGGCTCTGAAGATTCATCTCAGTACAGGAGCATAGTTGGAGCTTTACAGTATCTCACTTTGACACGACCAGACCTATCCTTCTCTGTCAACAAAGTATGCCAGTATCTTCATGCTCCAACTACAGAACATTGGTCAGCTATGAAAAGAATTCTTAGATATGTGAAGGATACATTGAAGCTTGGAATAACTTTTACAGCATCCTCATCCACACTTTAGTGCCTTCTCAGCGTTTTTGCTTCCGTACGCACCCACCACAAACTCGCCAAACCGCGAAAAGACGTGGACGGTTAGGATTCGGTCATACCGATTCGGGTCTGGGGGCATGATCGTCATTTCCTGTGGACTTCGGGTTTGGCTGGGTTCGTATCAGCCCACGTACAAGCCCGTATGACCCATACCTCTATGTATTATACGCCTACGTGTCCACGCGCGGCCACGACGGAACCGCCGACATATAAATGTCTTTCTCCCCTGTCCTCTTCACCACATCTATCCAAAGCAAAAGCAATCCCCAAATCGGGCAAAAAACCCTAGGTCAAGAACAGCAGAGCTCGCTCTCGTGCTCGTTCGCGCTCGTCCATGGAGAGGGGGAAGGGGAAGGAGGGGAAGGGCAAGGAGGCGGCGGTTGAGGAAACCCAGTTGGCCGCTTCATTGGCGGGCGGAGCTGCCCCAGATCTGAGCTCCGCTTGGGGCCAGAGGATGGTGGGTGCACCGGCGAGCAAGAAGCGTGCGCACGAGACGAGGCGCGAGCGGCGGCGCCGGAAGAAGAATCGGAAGAACCGCGAGAGGCAGGAGAGGAAGGCGGCGGGGAAAAGATCAACAGCCCCGACGACGTGCCCACCTTCGACGAATCCGACTCCGCCGACCCGTCCGAGGTAAATTTCTCCGCCGACCCCGACGACATGCATGAATGCCTTGCTCGCTCGCAAGCTTGTACGAAATCCGTGGATTTGGCTAATCTATATGCTTGTGAATTTGTTGTACTACCAAGCCATTTTGATATTTCTAGTAGTTCCGAGAGATGAATTTGAGCTTGCTCAAGTGTTCATCCGAGGTTCTTGCTTGGTTGGGTTCCACTGTAATCCCTATCTGCTCATAAATAAGGCTATCTAGTTTGATTAGCTTGCTATTATGACTGGTTCCTAGCAATTATATGGATCTACGCACTTGGATGATTCACTTATCAATTGTGCCTGCTTGCAATTGATGTCTAGACAGGTTTTAGATTAACTTGCTACTACATTGTATGGACAAAGAAGTTTATCATAAATGTGGCTCCAATACTAGCGAGATGTTGCTCGTTAATCACTTGCATGGAAGCCTTGATTTCTTGGTGGAGCTTTGCCTTCACTAGAGTGTCATGTGCAAGTCATGCTACTGTAAACTTGATCATTTGGTGTTGTTATTGTTAATAATTGAACTATGGTTGCTTGCTTGTGTAAGGATATTCATCTGGAATTCTTTATTGATGAGCTGTGTATTGGTAATGATTCAATTTGTTTGAGAAGAATGGATGGATGCCAACTATTGTTGGATTAATATTCATCACAATCTAAATCTGTCCATATTATGATGATTGATGCTATGGCTGTGGCTTACTAGGTTTGATGTGACCTCAGTAGCTCTTGAGTACTGCTACTTGGTTGCTCACCTTGATGGATAAGCTGTTGGTTTTTATTAATAGAGATCCTCACGGTAGGGTATCATACATATGAATGCCACTATGATTGTTTTATGAAGAAAATAAGGGTTTCGATGGTTTAATAGCTAGGTGGTGCTAGGTGGTGTATGTGGCTGTCAAAGCTTTGTGTGTATCTGGTTTATACTTGGATATGCTTGTATTTCATACTATTTTGCATATCTTCATCTACTGGGCACTCCAAGTTTTTGTTTGCCTCAAATATTGCTACCATCACTTGGTCTATACGAAGTGATGACTAATACCTTTTGAGCATCTGCTCATTGGTGTGATTTGAGCATGCATATTGATGGATTGGATCCTCTGGATCCTTTCCAGGTATCAAGTATACCTTTCTCCAGCATCTAGACATATATAGTGTTTTTCTTCTGTGATGGTATTGCCACTTGTTCCATTCCAAACACTAGTTTTTGTTTAAATTAGATATGGTATGTATAGTTACTAACTAAGTGCATTTATACAAATAATTACTTTGCATTGTTTTCATTCCTTTTCTATTTATAGTCATTACATTGTTTATATGCAATAGCAGACTAATTAACCTAATTTACTTCATCTAACGGGAGGATCCTTCGGATGAAGTCGGTTCGACTCGGGAGGATAGGGACCGGAAGAGCGAGGCATGTTCTCCGCGAGGCTTAGGTGCGGGGAGATTCGCTACCTTCTTGGCCCGGAGTAGGTTCAAGTGCCCCTGGTGCAGCCGCAAGGAAATGCCGACGGACTTCCTCGGCATGTACCGGCATGCCACCTACACTTGGTGTTGGCAGCGGGCGGACACCCGCACACATCGGGGCCAAGCATGCCGCCTACGGCCTGTTCCTCAAGAAGTACGCCCCCGGCGGTAGGAGCATGCGGAGGATGGTGCCGACCTGCCTGCCTACCTGCTGCCGACCTGCCTGCCTACACGATGCCTCTTTCTTTAGTTGTGTGTTTATGTTAAACTCTGTCGTGCTTGTGGTGTTAAAACTTGGTTAATGCTTGTTGTGAACTATGTTTCTATTTAAGTATGTGTGAACTATGTTTCTAATTAAGTATGCTTAGTGTTTAAGCATGTGTATGATGTGCTTACTACATATGCTGATGTGTTGTGCATGCTTGGCCGTGTTGTGTGCTTGGATGCTAGGTAAGCATGTTCTATTTGCTGTTGTTGATCTAGCCTGTTAGCATGATGTAGTGACAAAGATTTTTTTTTTTTAGATCAACACGGGTTGCCCCCAGCCCCAATTTCATTGAAAAAGAAGCCAAGTGTATTACAGGATTAAAACTAGACACCAACAAAATAAAAGGAAAACAGGGTTTACTTGGGTAGATTGGCTGCCATCCCAACCAACTCCGATGTACCGGGATAGCCTCGGAACAGGTTTAGAGCGATGATCACACATCGAAAACAACCGCCATCTAAATCCATTACATGGGGTCAAACAGATAGGTAGGACACACTAGCACAACTACCATGCTTCAATTCACCAAGTGACAAAGATTTTGCCAAAGTAAGCGTTTGATTATAGGAAATCATGTGTCGGTTTTGCTCGGTTGTGTTGCGGACGATTTGTACATAATTGATACGGTATTTTCCGGTGGAAATGGGGGAAAACCTCTCGGTAATCTAAAATAAAGACGGCGTGTTGGCGGTAGGGTGGAGTTGTTATCTTATGTGATACTTGACGGCAACAAATCTCTCGGTCAACAACAACAAATAGCTCATTTCACGAGCTACAACACTCACAACGGACAGCAGCCCAATCTAGACTTGACTAATGGGCCAACTCCAT
Organism: Lolium rigidum; assembly: GCF_022539505.1. Lineage (NCBI taxonomy): Eukaryota > Viridiplantae > Streptophyta > Magnoliopsida > Poales > Poaceae > Lolium > Lolium rigidum. The sequence continues at coordinate 53,794,240 of NC_061512.1, read as the reverse complement.
CCAATTAGGCCCATTAGGCTACATATAAAGCAGGAACAACTATCTCATTTAACGGCAACAATAATCGCAGCGGATAGCCCAATCTAGATTTGACTAATGGGCCATCTCCAACCAAATTAGGCCCATTAGGCTAGTTGAGGTGGTACATATTAAATATCAAAAAAAATGAAGCAAAAAATGGGAGTTGCCGCGACTCGAACCGCACACCTCGTGGGAAGTCGTCTCGCAGGGGTAGTCTGGTAACCAGTGGGACAGATAGATACATGTTGACATCTCAAGTAATAAAGGTATCTATAGTTATTTTATCACTTCCGTTAGGTTATTAAATCCATGTTTGTACATTTTTCAACACACGGATCTTTGTGTAGTCTATTATATACAATTCACTAATTCACTAATTGAATATGAAATAGATAATTCAATATGAATCTTAACACTAAATTTGTAATATATATGAATAACAACTTAAAAAATTGAAAATAGCTAAAATTCTAGTCTTAGTGGATTAGAATTTTTTGTTTTTTTGTTGGGTTTTGTAAACAATTTGGTACAAGAAATAGTAGTCATTTGAGGACGAACAGATCTGAACACACATAGAGACTCACTTAGATTACATAAATATGTCACTTACATAAATAAGGATGTAAACAAGTACCACCGTCGTTACATAGATAAGTCCAGGGACACGACACGGTACAATATATAAAAACACGGCATTTTAAATAAACACGATAAAACTAAAAAGTAGAGAAACGTGCATGACAAGCTTCACGAAATTCCTCCTCAACTTTCTTCCACCCGGCCGGCGCTACTCGACCACCGTACGTCATCAACACCTCACTCCTCGTAGGGGAGGCGAGTGCATCCGGTTTTCGGTGGGGAAGATGCACTCGCAGATTGGTGAAGATGTTGTACGTCGTGAAGAAGATTGACTCGCAGCCGCACTGCGAACACTTGGCCGAGGAGCTCGTACGCGTCCCACGGGTTGGTGAGGGTGACCGTGAGCAACTTGAGGGTAACGCCGTCACGAACCTCGTCGAGGTGGAACATCGGCGGCGATCCCGGTGGGAGGTGGGCGAAGCCGGCGGTGAAGAATGCGTCGGCGAGCTCGACGGGGCTCCTCCACCTGGATTGCGCCCACACACGGAGCGTGCGCTCGACGAGGACGCCCGGCGGGTAGCGCAGCTACGGCACGGTAGGCGGCCGAACGAAGGTCGGTCCGACGTCATCGCATCTTCTGGTGGTGCTTTGGCGTTCTAGGAAAGGATGAAGGGCGTCGTGTAGGGAGTGGAGCTGGGTGGTGTGTGGGAGAGGAATGTAGACGTATAAATAGGCTAGAAAAATGTGGTGTGGGAGACGAAGATTGTTGTTTGGCGATGAAACGACGCGAGTGACGCGTGCATGTAGCCGTTGCCGTTTCGCACATTAATCGAGGGGGTGTCCCGTGTCGTTGTCGTATTACAACGAAACGGGGCGGCGCGTCTGCTATCAGCTGAATCGACCGCACTGAAACGGGGCTTGCTGGCTCATTCATGGCGACGTCGTGGCGATGCATGCATAGCTGAGTCACTGCTGCGGGGCGCATGCATGCCGTCGTCGTCGCTTCCCGCGCATGCAGGCCTAGGCCGGCGCATTGCACAACGGGCACAAGGCCAGACCGCAACACGGCCCAACGAGTCCATCTAGCGTGCCCGCTCGGAACCCCCACCCGTGTTCAGGAAAAAAAAAGGAGTCCAGCCAATCAGATTGCTGTATATTCAAATATTCCTAAAAATTTCAGAGAAAATCTAAAAAAAATAAAATCTTCAAAAACAGTGTATACATATCAAGTAGATGTCTAGGAAATTTATTTGGGTCGTTTAGACAAGGTCGAAAAAAAACATGCTTAGAAATGAGGCCATTTACCCTACCTTTGGAGCCTGTTTCTGGCACTTTTTTGACCAACCCTGGGATGACCCCATATTGTCGGCAGTGGTGCACCATGTCATTTAACACACTTCAAGCCATGAGTTTTGCAATTTGC
>NC_061512.1:53743944-53792117 GCF_022539505.1 Lolium rigidum | reverse complement strand
TGTGGGTCATCAAGTTGCTACTTGCACCATTGTTCATCTTCAGCTTCTTTGCAATGAGATCTTTTAGCATGCCTTGGCGTCCTCCCTTTGATGTAGTTGAATTTTCCACATCAGCTGTTACTTCAGCAGGAGCATACAACTTTGTATACTCTTGAAACAAAGCGGTCACACATGTGGTAACTACTGCCCAAACTAGCAGTCCTGTTTCCTGTCCAAATATTTCTTCAATTACTGCATGTGTGTATGGAGATAGTTTGTATCTTGGATCAACAACTGCTGCAACAAAAATCATCAAGTTAATGTTCTCCTTCTCCTTCTCCTTTCCTTTTCCCTTTCCCTTTCCCTTCTCATTCATGCTCTCCTTGTTCTTATCGTTAATGTGCCAAAGTCCCCAATACTTGTCAAATTTATCTTTCATTCTTTGCCCCATAGCAACTTGCAAAGCATCTTTACTTTCCAACCAAGCTTTAATCAGCAAATGAACTTCTGCAATCTCATGGAAGAATGTGTTTGAAGTGACATGAAGTGTAGCAGACACACGGGTAGTTATATCGTAGAAGTGTCCTAGGAACTCCTCCATCTTCTTTGCATTCTCCCAATCTGCTTCTTCTGGGCAACCATAACCATCGTTCTCCTCGGACAGGTCAAACTTGTAAGTCAAGTCCTCTTCACCTAACCTTGTGAACACTTTCTCATACACATTAGCAGCTTTTAGCATAAGAAAAGTGGAGTTCCATCTGGTTGGCACATCAATCCTGAGAAATGCCTTGGCATCCACTTTCTCTTCAACAACAATTTCCTTGAACTTGGTAATCCTTGTTCCACCATTCCTGCTGTACCTAACAGCAGCTCTAACACGCTGGATTGACAAGTCTACCTCCTTCAAGCCATCTTGCACAATCAGGTTGACTATGTGGGCAGCACACCTCATATGCAAATACTTGCCCTTTGCAATGTTGGAAGGTGACTTGTTCAAATGCCTCCTCAAATACACAATACCATTGTCATTTGAACTAGCATTATCAATCGTAATGCATCCAACACCCTCTCCATACCCCATTCAGCCAGGCATCTGACCAAGTTCCTCCCTATGTCGTCCCCTTTGTGCCCCTTCACCAAGAAGAAACTGATGATCTTCTTATGCATAATCCAGTTTTCATCAATAAAGCTTGCTGTCACCGTCATGTAACATTCTAGCTACTGAGATGTCCAACAATCTGTTGTTAGACAAACTCTTTGACAAGAATCCTTGAAGAATTTCTTCAGTCTCGCCTTCTCTTTGAAAAACATCTTGACAACTTCTCTAGTGGTTGTTCTTCTAGATGGGACAGTGAAGCGTGGGCAAGCTATGGACATAAATTTCCTAAAGCCTGCCTTCTCACCAAAAGCAAATGGCAACTCGTCTGCAATGATCATCTCAGTAAAAGCTATCCTAATAGCATCTGGATCAAACTTCCAAGTCCCAACTGCACCTCCATAAGTTGCTTGGATGGTCCCTTGCGTTGGATCTTTGTTGAACTTGTGAGGATTCCTCTTGCAAACATTGAAATGCCTCCTCATTCCAGATGTACCATGTCTATCTGTTTCAGCCTTCACTTGCCTTGAGCAGTACTTGCACTTAGCAGCAATCACCACATCATTGTTGTGTTTGATCTTGATGAAGTGCCCCCACCACTCTGACCGGTCTTCCATCGCCCTCCTTCCCTGCTCTTTCACAGGCTCCTTGTCAACATCAATTGGATCTTCAGGTATTGTTGTTGTTGTCTGTGCATGTGAAGTTTGTAATGGCTGTGAACCAGAGCCGAACTCCTCATGTGATGGCTGTGAACCGTAACCAAACTCCTCATGTAATGAACCTGAGCAGAACTCCATTGACACAATTTGATTCTCAGGTTCCTCCATATCCATTTGATTCTCAGCTTCGGTCACCTATGAAATAAGTAGAGAATAACTTGTGTTAAAAAATTTGCAAATCATATAGTATAATTAAGACAGATTTTATATATGTACAACACATGGTACATGACATGGAATTGCTATGCCCATTGCTAATGGCAGGGCTACAGGTTGCAAATACAAATAGGGATTGGCATGTTGCTACCTAAAATGGTTCTAACTGTCAAACACAAAGCTCTGAACCAGTGATTCATATATTTACAAATTACAACACATATGGTACAGGGCTACAGGTTGCAAATTAAAATAGGGATTGGCAGGTTGCAAATTAAAATAAGGATTGGCAGATTGCAAATTTAAAAGGATCATATAGACTTTCTAATGCTCATACAGTCATACGGTACAGGTTAGAAGGCTTGACATGAAGAATTTCTAATGCTCATACGGTACAGGACTACAGGTTACACATGGAAAATTTCTAATGCTCATTTAGAATAGACAGATTGCAAATTAAAGAGGACATGTTGCAGCAAGTCAGAGAGCAGCAAGCCAGCAATGGACTTACGCAAATTAAAGATGACATGGATCATATAGAGTTATAGGCAGGTTGCAGGTTCATTACATCTGACCATCAGAAAAGGAAATGGACTTACGCTCAATCGACGCGCCGGCCGACGGGCGTGCCGGACTTGACGACGCCCACGTCGTGCAGCACTGCGGACGACGGAAGCGCCGGACTTGATGATGATGCAGGGCCAGAGCGGAGGCCGGAGGGGTCCCGTGCGTGTGCGTCGAGGCGTCGAACCGTGAGCCGTCGGTGAGATGAAGAGACCTGAGTCGAAGGGGACGAGATGAAGAGACCTGAGCCGGAGGTGAGGTGGCTACGGGGACGGGGAGGGGAAGGAAACCTGGCGGGACGACGGGGAGGTGGCTACGGGGATGACGCCTCGACGGGGAGGGGAGTGGCGGCGGCCGGCGGGAACTGGGGGAGTGGCGGCGGCCGGCGGGAACTGGGGGAGTGGCGGCGGCCGGCGGGAACTGGGGGCGTGGCGCGTGTGGCGGCTGGCGAAGGGGACGTGAGTCTCGCGTGAGTCTGGCGAAGGGAACGTGAGTCTCGCGTGAGTCTAGGGTTTCCCCTTCACATTCTTGGGCTGAGTTTTGATGGGCTGGGCTATGTTTCGTTCAGGATACTCAGGATATTCGGGATACCACGGTACAAACCCGAAATTCTTGAACTAATTTCGGGAAATCGAAACGTGAGTCTCAGCAGAAGACTATTGATTATTTCGAGAGCCTTTGATCAAATACAAGTTTTTGCTCAAATGCTCGGGGGCTACTTTGGCAAAAAGAAAAACTCGAGTATGACAAAATAAAAATGGCGAGAGCCTATGATCAAAAGCAAGCATTTGTTCATAGCCTCGGGGGCTACTCCCATCGGGAGCGCTGGTCGCACACCCGATAGATATGAAAACCTCGAGAAACAAAGAGAATATAGCAACATAAGGCGTTGAGCCTACAACCAAGCACAAGTCATTGGCTGTAGCCTGGGGGGCTACTCCCATCGGGAACGCTGTTCGCGTGCCCGATGAAATTATAAAAAGAAGTAAGCATATTTTGAGTTATACAAATAACTCTACATATACTCCCATCGGGAAGACAAAATAAGTCATCTGATTGACTCAATAAAATGTGCTATTCCAGCAGCCGAAAAAGCACTCGACAATATATTCTCAGAGCGCCAAAGTTGCGAATAATCTCTGAATGCCGCAAAACTCTGCGAAGGTAAGACCCCAGATCCGTTCTGAGCGGCGTGGCACCGTCTCTGACGTCGGTTTGCTACTTTTTTCCGTATCAACAGATACGAAGAAAAATCCTAACGGACGTGTTAGGTACCCGATAAAACATGACTGGGACTCGACAGATGGTAAGACCTTAAGCGGTACCTGTCGAAGTTAACACCAGTGTCCCGAGATCATGTCCAGGGACGTGATCTTGAAGTAGGTTTTTGCGGATTGCCACTAGAGCAGTTAACTAGTACCTGATCCGTCAGATGAACGAGCCCCAACTACCATTATCCCTGTACAATATATAATTGCGTATCTAAAGATATGTGATAAATTTGATAGAGTTATTGAATGATTAAAGTTGGAGAATTTCCCTGATTCTTCGATTCAAGCAAAATCTCGGGGGCTACTGACATAGGCATCCCCAATGGGCCTGCCAAAGATGGTACCCGGGGTTTACTGAAGTCCCACGACTCGATGAATATGAAGTTCGGAATCCCAAGTTAGTATTAAGGAAAACCAGAGTTGTATTAGGAAAGACATACTTGTAATCTTACGGGATGGGTTAGAAACCCTCCCGGACTCTGTAAACTTGTGTATTACGAATCCCTTGGCTCCTCCCCTATATAAGGGGGAGTCGAGGGACAAAGAGAGGATCGATTCATTGTGTCACGCAACCCTAGTTTTCACATCGTCGAGCACTTTTCGGCTGAAAACTTTGAGATCTACTTGCCCTCTACTTCCGACTAAAACCCTAGGCTACAATCTGTAAGCATTGATAAGTTAATCCCTTGTCAGTGGGTATACCAAGTTTTGATATAGGTTTGAACATAGGCTTGATTGAGTTCGAGGGAGGAGATTTTACAGGAGCAAGCATCATCAAAGAATGCTCGGTAATAATTGACCTTACCTAGAATCACCACAAATGCTATAGGATAGGAGACTAGTCCGACTGAGAACTTCATCTACTTCTTTTCTCCGACATTACCCATGCTGTTACCTGTGGCCTAACCGCCGACCTTCCCGCCGCTGTCGGCACGCTGCCGCGATGCTTCTCTGCTTGCCCCATCGAATCTCTTCCTCCATTTGTGCACCGCAGCCTCGGTCATCTCTCTAAGCTCTGCCCCCTTCTTATTTGTCACCGGCACTCCCATTCACAACCCTAACCTTAAGTTCTATCCTCGTTGTCGCCGTCTCTACCGCAGACAGCTGCGCAGTCGCCGGCTCCAGCTCGGCGGACGCTCCTCCACGGCTCCGCCTCCTCTCTCCTCCCGCTCGAGGTTGTGTGTGTTGGAATTATGTGTCATGCAACTATATTCAAGATTACTTAGAATTATTTTATATTTGGAATACCTCATTGTGAAAATATGCATTTACTTGGCATGGAATTAAATATAATTGCTGGAATATACTTAGTGCACGGTCATGCCTACGGAAGCTAGTTGATTCTCAATGGAATACAATATATTGCGTATGTATTGGAAAGACTACCCAGGTATATTGATAATTGGAAGGAATCTGGTCATGGATTAGGTTACGGCCCTAATAGCAACCTGCATGATTAATGGAACTTAGACATGATCACATCACATTGCTCACAGGTGCGTGTTCCAGGACGGAATGGGTAGAATTCGTTAATAGACAAATTATACGGTGGTTGGTATTTTGATCTCGACTTTATCCCGAAAACTTGTTTAAAGAGGGAAAGGGTTTTTCGTGCTGGGGTTTTTCATATTGTGATTGTTGTGCCAAAGATTATGCTGAGTCGCGCTAGTTTGTTCAGACCCTAGCACAAGACGAGATAGACGAGTTGAAGAACAAGGTTGCTCTGCTAAAAAATGTGCAGATAACTCAAGCACAAGTTATGAGATCTAAGAAACAGGAATATGAGGCAGAAAGAAAGGAGTTGGTGGCTGAAAAGAGAAATCTAGAGTATAACATGTACGATATACTCCAAGTGAATTTTGCAAACAAGGATAAGCTCAAGAGGATCAGGGCTATTTGCGATGAGTGATGAGTGTGTTGGAGATTTAGTGTAGGAGATTCTGCTAACGGTTGAGCTAGGTAGAATTTGTAATGTACCATAAGTAGTATTTGCACTGAGGTGATGAGCAGCTGCCCGGACCAAGTCTGAAGCTCTGCTGGTATTGTCTCGCTGCTACTATGTCTTATCTATTGTCTAATGGTGTCGTGTCTGAACTATGGTTTGTGGAAAAGTGTCGTGTCGTCTCGTGAACTATGTTCGTGTCTGAACTATGCTGTCTGAACCTATTTCGTAGCGTCTATGATCTTTCAAGTCTGATCCTGCATTGTGCGCTTGCTTGTGCGGTATTGATCACAGGTAACCTCACCACTGAAGGAAAGAGGTAACCAGAAGCGAATTTTGGGTTGCAACCAAACAACAAAGGTGTCGTTCTGGGGTGCTACTTTGCCTTAAAACCGACCTACCAAATGCCAGAACCCAAATCTACACGGTACCGAAAAAAATCTGCGCAATCTACCAAACGAGAGGCCTTTCCTGGCCCGTGGAACGTCTGGAACGCGCAGGGGTTCTTCTCCCTAGTGCAGTATTGCAAAAAATCGGCCCAAGCTACCAAACACCCCATAGTTTCCGTAAAAAGTATCGCGTAACAAGTACTCCTTCCTCTGCACCTCCGTCCTCGCCGAACCCCAGGAGGGCGGGCTCAGCCGCTCCTGCGGCAGTTCTCGGCTCCAGCCACGGCAACCATGCCGCGGCGATCTTGGAGGGACGCCCTCTGTCGCTTTCGGTAAATTGATATGATAAATTGCTCCATACCTAGACAGATAAATGATGTCATATTGTTATGTCTCCGTGTTGCACTGCAATTTGGATAATACCTCCCCATCTCAGTGAATGGTAGAATCATGAAATGGACTCTAATTGGAATAAAAATTTACTAGTCAATCCACACATTAAACTCCACAGATCACAAGTTTAATCATGTGGGGATGTGGATCGTGGAGTAGGGGTTGGAGCAGGTGAGCAGTGAATCTGATCGACGGTGAGGCCAGGGCGCCGAGGAGAAATTTTGTTGCTTAGAGTTGTGAGGCCTGCAGATTAGGAGTGGACTATGTTTACGGGGAGACAGGGAATAAGAGTGAGGCACACAGCGAACGCGTGATGATGTGTGATCATGCCAGTGTTAGCGTCAATGATCATTGGGCAAGGTGTTAGAGTCAGATGCACTGCTCGCCTGCTCCAATCCCTACTCCACGGTCTTTTGATAGGTGAGGCATAAGGTTTCCTCTGAAAATTCTCGTGCAACAAGTACTCCAGCCGCGAGTTTACAACCTATCTCCTGAGATTATATCGATTGGCCCATTTCGTGTCCTGTATGTCTAGGAAATCACCGGGAAAAAAACATGTTTCACTGCCTGTGAAAGTAGCCATACCACGGCCCCATGCCATCATCCGAGAGAGACATCCCCTGTTTGATCCTCCTCACCCTGTCGATCACGCCGTCCACGGCAACATCCACGGCGTCCCTCAACCCGAGTCCCGACGTGGCCCTCGGGTCCCTGTACACGATGCTGGGGATCATCCTGACCAGCTGCTCCCTCATGGCCGCCACCTCCCTCGCGCTGATCCGCCGGAGCACGTCCTCCACCCTCACCGTGCCGTTCCGCAGGCCGTCCTCTGGCACGAACACCGAGTACTTGCGGTGGTCTGCCGGCAGGTGCCACCGGTACTGCACGTACGCCGATCCTGGGTGGAAGAACACCGGCACGCAGCCGGCGAGCATGGCGTCGAACGCCGACTTCCGCGTGTACGAGTCCCCCTGCGGCTGCAGGCAGAAGGTGGCGCTCTTGAACAGCCGCATGACGTTGCCTGGCGCGTAGCAGTCGTTGCGCTGGCCGCGGGCGCCGCACCGGAGGAGCCCGCACCGCCGCGACTGCGCGCACTGCTCGATGATGGCGTCCCGGACGACGCCGTTGCTGTCGACGTTCCTGTCGGTACCGTGCCCCCGCGTGCCGCCGGCGAACGCGAAGAGCCACGGCCGCCGCGCGCGCCGCACGGCGCGCTGCCACGAGGCCACCTCGGCGGCGCGGGACGGGTGGAAGTAGGTCGGGTACGGCATGCCCACGTCGTTGCGGTGCCACGGGCTCGACTCGATGGCGAGCGTCGTCATGTTGGTGACCTCAGGGAAGAGGAACAGCCGGCTGCCCCACTCGCGCCCGTCCTCACGCCGGAAATCCCATGTGATGCGGCCTCCTACGAGGAAGTGGTCCCGCCCGCCGTGCGCCGCCCACGCAGGCGACGACCGGAGCCACTCGACGAGGTCCTCGGCGAGGGCGTCGCGGAGTTCGTTGCTGAACCCCCACAGGTACCGGCCGACGTCGAGCCCGGCGTAGTAGGGCACGTAGACGGCGGCGGCGCGGGAGGCGTCGGTGGTGAGGCAGTCGTACCGCCGCATCCGGTTGTGGAAGATGACCTCCAGGGTGAACTGGTTGGTGTCGTACCAGCCGGTGGACGGGAGCACGCCGCCGGTGCGCGTGATACGCGGGCCGATGCCATCGTTCACAAGGTGCTTGCACATGTCCGTCCAATCGCACAGGGACCGGCAGTCACGGATTAGGTCGACGTTGAACCTTCTCGGCAGATCATGGATGTAGATGTAGCGGCCGGCGCACCGGTCCGTCGTAACCGCCACCGGTGGCGGTGACGACGGAGTTTCTGTCTTCACTCGACGTGCCGGTGGCGGCGGTGGTGGCGACGCTATAACGGTCTCTCGACCCTCCAGAGGCGGCGGCGGTTGCGACGGGGACGTGTCAATGATCTCTCGACGCTCCGGCAGCGCCGGCGTCGGAGTCGCGTCGACGACCCGTTGCTCCGGCAACGAAAGGGTCGGCTGGAAACTCACCCGCAAGATGGCCGTCGGAGGCTGGAAGAATATGAGCATCCACAGGGTGAAGCACGCCGGGAAGAGCAGCGGCACGAAGTACCTGCCGGCCCGGAGCACCGTTGAACCATGCAAATCCACCATGGCCCGTCCGTCCGTAATCACTCGCCCGCCGCCGGCAGCCGGATTATAATCGGCCAGCGCGCGATCGATCTGATCCGGGTGTGATCCCGCTGTCCTAGTCCTGTCATCAACACCTCCATCCGCGTCGAATTAAACACGATTTGATTCCGGGAGATTCCTGAAATTGGGATTTCTTTCCTTTCGCATATGGATGCGTAAATCAGGGGTTTCTTTCCTTCCGCATATCTTACTTGATTCATTTCCATTTGTTCTTTCACCGCTCGAGATTTTTGTTTCTTCTCTGTAGTATGTCGTTGCGTCATGCTCAACACATGTGCAAATGAACCAGCCTATTAAATCTCGCCGAGCTCGTGTTGCATTGGTTCTTTGGGTCGAGGCACATGCCAACAAACGTGAATAGGAAGGATTTAGGGCTAATTATGGCTTGCCATTTGATCCTGGAAACTACTCTTACTAAACGAAACGTGCAAGCCTTCTGCCTCATTTACAAAAATGATACGTAACAAAAATGTATGATGAGTTAAAATAACAAAATAGTTTAGTTTTAAACCCCTATTTTGTTATCTTTGACGCTAATTACCCTGTTTAGTAATTTTGTTCCCACCATGTGTACATAATGGGGCAGTTAGCTTTAAAATGTCAAACTATGTGGTAAAAACTAAAATTTACTCTCCTATAATAAATAATAGTATTATGCATTTTCTATTATTGGCTCTTGTTTAATTTGTTGTTTTGTATAAAGGCTAATGGGCTTGCCTCCGATTTGGTGAGGTAAACGTGAAGGTGTCCAGTGTGGCCGTGATCACAAGAGACTACACGGGTCTGGTTATCTATGTGGTGGCTAGGTGTATTCCACAAACATTCATCGGTTGTAGAAGTTGAGACCATGCACACCTACATGGGGGTGAAAATGAAGGTGGAGAAAGTACGCATGCCACTCATTGTATAAGTTCATAGTTAGGAAGTCATCACGACTCTCCAACGACAAGTCTCTTGGTCTCCGGAGGCTATTTGTGGTATGTTTGAATGTATCCAAAAGGTGCAAATGCACAAAGTAAAGAGAGCTTGTAACAGAGCATGCAGCTCACGATGGAGCCCACGATCTAGCAAAATTCTCCATGGGTTCACGAGTTGATTCAGAGTGTATTCTTCATAGCCCTCTACCCCGACCGATGATCTTTGAAGTGCTATGTCAGTAAACCCCTTTTCAAAAATCAGTGAAACTCTCTTTACTCTCAGAAAGAAGCTTATCGTATATTGTGGGTTTGATCTCTCGCCTTCAAAAGTTGATAGATCAGCCCCTAAACTTTCAAAGTTGGAGAACTTTGGTACCTCGCAACTCAAATCTGTATATGTTCTGACTAATGGAAGTTGATGAAAATCTAATTTTCTTCTACCTTCCGTCCTCTTTATGTAATGTCGATCGAGTTTCTCTCGAGTCCTTGCCATTAATGACATGCCTCATATTCTCATCATCCGCTGCCATTTGTCCAACCGTCTGCAAGGGACAGCTCGTGTTGCAACCTCCTTAGGGCATGTACAATGGTAGTGAAAGTATAGAGATGGTAAACCTAGAGGGGGGGGGTGAATAGGTTTCTACAAATTTTAATTCTTTCTTTGCAATGTTAGGCTTTGCGGAATATAAAGATGAGCCTAATGCAAACTAGGTGAAGCAACCTATATGAGGATACAACTAACTCAAGCACGAAGGCTCTCACGAGCGAGTTAAATCACAAGTAAGGAGTTCGGTTAGAGATAACCGATAGCACGCGGAGACGAGGATGTATTCCCGTGTTCCCTTGCTTTGCAACAAGGTACGTCACGTTTGGAGGAGTGGAGGTCCCACGAAGGATTCCCCGCGCCACGAAGGCTCACCCTATTCTCCGGAGCCTATCCCACGAAGGAATAGCTCACTCACTTGTGGTAGACTTTGAGGTAGTCTCCAAACCTTCACAATCTTGCCCGAAGCAAATCCACAGCCCGGATGCTTCCGGACTCCTCTTGCCCACCTAGGGTTTCCAAGGAACCCTAGGAAGCAAGCTTCTCAATGAATACAAGGGGGAATGAGATTTGGCTGGGTAGAACGGTAGATCGGGTCCTCCTCTAATGATTCCCCGGAGGGATTTGAGTTTGGGTGGAGGAGGAGGGAGATCTGAGGCTTTTGGTGTTTCTAGCAATGGAGTAAGAGAGAGAAAGCTCAAGAACAGTTTGTAGTATGTTGCCTAACCCTTCCAAGGTAGAAGAAGGGGTATTTATAGTGTTCTTCAAAATCTGGCCGTTGCCACTTGCCACCTCAGCATTCTTCCCGACAAACCCGGTCAGACCGGACCACAGACCGGACAGCCCGGTCGTGAGGCCGGTCAGACCGGACTGGTGACCGGAGCACCTTTGCGTCGTCCTGGCGCTTCTCCGGTTGGTGCCCGGTTGCTGCCCGGTTTCGAGCGGTCGACCGGACGGAGTGCCGGACCCACCGGTCAGGAGTCCGGTCGACCGGGCCACAGACCGGACCTGCTGGTCCTCCTTTGGAGTCCGGTTTCCGACCGGTCGGCCGACCGTACGCCCGGACCGGCCGGTTGCTCGGCACGGTTGGACCGGGCAGGTGACCGGATTTCTCCCGTAACCCCTTTTTGATTGTTGTTGAAATGGGGGTCTCCTTTAGCCTTCTTGTTCCATTGATACACCTTTATACCTCTTTGGCTAATACATGGGAATCATCTAGCAGTCATGTATTAGTCCAAATACACTAGCACGGTGTCATTGTTACCAAAATAATGGATAAGGGTAAAATACCCTTACAATCTCCCCCTTTTTGGTATACGATGACAAACCGAGCTAGAGTCACAAATAGATATTATGATAAGCTCTAAACCTTGATTCCATATAAGATATTACGAAAGCTCCCCCATAGTGTGTGCACTTGGAGAATTTGCGTTTGAATGCAAAGTGCACCACTTGTGAAACATGAGAAGCTCCCCCAATATCTTTAGGAAACAAGCATGGTATGGAGATGTGCATATCAAGATATATAAGCATAACACACATAAACATCCTAACATAGAGTAGCACACATAATAGTCGTCCATACACATCCATACATGAATTATTGGAAATAGCAAATAGTTCTTGAAAAACTCAAAGTAAACAAGCACAAGCCATATAAAATCCAAATAAGGCAACTCCCATGGCTTGTGGCACTCAAAGAACCCCGTGGTCCTAGACTCTACTCTCTTCTCCCCCTTTGGCATCGGAACACCAAAAAGGCGAAGAAAAGAGGAGAGATGCTATCGCACCCATCGGTAGTGACCAAACCCAAGCGAGGAGGAGCTCTCGCGTGCATCATCATCAGCCGCATCATCATCATCACCCGCATCATCATCGGCATCCTCAGCGAGTAGGAGTGGGAGCACGAGCGAGACCTAGTAGGAAGAGCACCATGAGCGTACACGGAGTAGTCGAAGTTCCGAAGCATCTCATCGGTAAGAAGAGGCATCTCCCACCGAGGAGCTACCACGAGGCTCCATCTCGAGGTCCAGGAGGAGGAACAGGGTGGTTCCTTGAGGCCATGAATTCATTCCGGCGCCTCCGTGTCTCCCTGAGTCATAGAAAGAGTCCGATGTGCAACATCATTGCTGTTCTTGCACATTTGGAACATGCATGTGAAGAAACGAGCAGCCCCATGCTGGGAGCGCCGAGAGTGACTGGAGCTAGCATCATGATCATGGTGTGCCTTGGAGCGGCGCTCAGAGGTGGGCATCATGGAGGGAATGTCTGGACGAGTGTAAGTTGGCTCCTTGAAGCGATACGGATTCACTGTCCTCCATTCCTGCCACTCAAGACGGTTTGCAAGCCCAACATTCATGGTTGGCACTACCTCATCATCCTCGTGGACAACTTGCTTATCCTTGTGCTTGGTAGCAACGAGACTTGGTTCGACCCCGAGCTGAGCTGCCAATGTCGATATCCCGCTGAGCTTGAGGAGGAACACGGCTACTAGAACGACGAGGAGGATCGGTCCTTCCTCTCTTGGAAACACCGCCACGTGGTGGCTCACCACTCCAACTACCCGTGAATGAGAAAATAGAGCAAGGATAGCAAGTGGGGTAAGCGTACATGTCATCGGTAAGAGAGAAACCAAGAGAGCATAGCATATATTCAAGTGTAGTGATGAAATTGTGCGAAAACTGGGCAGCTCGGCGCAGAGGCCGGTCAAACCGGACAGCAGACCGGACTGGCCGGTTTCCGACCGGTTGACCGGGCCATGCACCGGGCCAGCCGGTTGAGCGGCTCGGTCGACCGGGCGAGTGACCGGGTATGTCGAGTTGTGATGATGTGCCCAGATTTTCTACCACAAAACCATGCAAAAGCTCATAAACTTGAATATAGACTATAGCAATGTAGTGGACAAGTGCATTGTGGTGTGAGACACTCTAAAGGCATGAGGACTTTACAAACCCTAACCCTAACTTTTCTCAAATTTCCTCAACATGTGACAATGGGAGAGGGAAATCAAGAAGGAGAGGGAATGGAAGGGAAATTTACCCGATGACATTGTCCTTGTTGCCCAAGAGAGCAAGAAGAACACGTGGAGAGGGCTTGAGGACTGATGCGTGTAGTTGACACGTCCGTTGGGAACCCCAAGAGGAAGGTGTGATGCGCACAGCGGCAAGTTTCCCTCAGTAAGAAACCAAGGTTTAATCGAACCAGTAGGAGTCAAGAAGCACGTTGAAGGTTGATGGCGGCGGGATGTAGTGCGGCGCAACACCGGAGATTCCGGCGCCAACGTGGAACCCGCACAACACAACCAAAGTACTTTGCCCCAACGAAACAAGTGAGGTTGTCAATCTCACCGGCTTGCTGTAACAAAGGATTAACCGTATTGTGTGGAAGATGATTGTTTGCAGAGAAAACGAGTAAAACAAGTATTGTAGCAGATTTGTATTTCGGTATTAAAGAATGGACCGGGGTCCACAGTTCACTAGAGGTGTCTCTCCCATAAGATAAAAGCATGTTGGGTGAACAAATTACAGTCGGGCAATTGACAAATAGAGAGGGCATAACAATGCACATACATGACATGATAAGTATAGTGAGATTTAATTGGGCATTACGACAAAGTACATAGACCGCCATCCAACTGCATCTATGCCTAAAAAGTCCACCTTCGAGGTTATCATCCGAACCCCCTCCGAGTATTAAGTTGCAAAGCAACGGACAATTGCATTAAGTATGGTGCGTAATGTAATCAACAACTACATCCTCGGACATAGCGCCAATGTTTTATCCCTAGTGGCAACAAGCACAACACAACCTTAGAACTTTTCGTCACCTGTCCCGGTGTCAATGCGGGCATGAACCCACTATCGAGCATAAGTACTCCCTCTTGGAGTTAAAAGTAAAAACTTGGCCAGAGCCTCTACTAGAAACGGAGAGCATGCAAGATCATAAACAACACATGTGTAATAACTTGATAATTAACATGACATGGTATTCTCTATCCATCGGATCCCGACAAACACAACATATAGAATTACGAGATAGATGATCTTGATCATGTTAGGCAGCTCACAAGATCCAACAATGAAGCACAATGAGGAGAAGACAACCATCTAGCTACCTGCTATGGACCCATAGTCCAGGGGTGAACTACTCACTCATCACTCCGGAGGCGACCATGGCGGTGTAGAGTCCTCCGGGAGATGAATCCCCTCTCCGGCGAGGGTGCTGGAGGAGATCTCCGGAATCCCCCGAGATGGGATCGGCGGCGGCGGCGTCTCGGTAAGGTTTTCCGTATCGTCGTTTTTCGCCTCGGGGGTTTCGCGATGGAGGCTTTAAGTAGGCGGAAGGGCGAGTCGGGGGCCGGACGAGGGGGCCACACCATAGGGCGGCGCGGGCCCCCCGGGCCGCGCCGGCCTATGGTGTCGCCACCTCGTGGCCCCACTTCGTGTGTTCTTCGGTCTTCCGGAAGCTCCGTGGAAAAATAGGCACACGGGTCTTCGTTTCATCCAATTCCGAGAATATTTCGTTACTAGGATTTACGAAACCAAAAACAGCGGAAAACGAGAACCGGCACTTCGGCATCTTGTTAATAGGTTAGTTCCGGAAAATGCACGAATATGACATAAAGTGTGCATAAAACATGTAGGTATCATCAATAATATGGCATAGAACATAAGAAATTATCGATACGTCGGAGACGTATCAAGCATCCCCAAGCTTAGTTACTGCTCGTCCCGAGCGAGTAAAACGATAACAAAGATAATTTCTGAAGTGATATGCCATCATAACCTTGATCATACTATTTGTAAACATATGTAGTGGATGCAGCGATCAAAACAATGGTAATGACATGAGTAAACAATTGAATCATAAAGCAAAGACTTTTCATGAATAGTACTTCAAGACAAGTATTAATAAGTCTTGCATAAGAGTTAACTCATAAAGCAATAAATCAAAGTAAAGGCATTGAAGCAACACAAAGGAAGATTAAGTTTCAGCGGTTGCTTTCAACTTGTAACATGTATATCTCATGGATAATAGTCAACATAGAGTAATATAACAAGTACAATATGCAAGTATGTAGGAATCAATGCACGGTTCACACAAGTGTTTGCTTCTTGAGGTGGAGAGAGATAGGTGAACTGACTCAACATAAAAGTAAAGAGAATGGTCCTTCAAAGAGGAAAGCATCGATTGCTATATTTGTGCTAGAGCTTTTATTTTGAAAACATGAAACAATTTTGTCAACGGTAGTAATAAAGCATATGAGTTATGAAAGTTATATCTTACAAGTTGCAAGTCTCATGCATAGTATACTAATAGTGCCCGCACCTTGTCCTAATTAACTTGGACTACCTGGATCTTTGCAATGCACATGTTTTAACCAAGTGTCACAATGGGGTACCTCCATGCCGCCTGTACAAAGGTCTAAGGAGAAAGCTCGCATTTTGGATTTCTCGCTTTTGATTATTCTCAACTTAGACATCCATACCGGGACAACATGGACAACGAGATAATGGACTCCTCTTTAATGCATAAGCATGTGGCAACAATTATTATTCTCATATGAGATTGAGGATATATGTCCAAGACTGAAACTTCCACCATGAATCATGACTTTAGTTAGCGGCCCAAAGTTCTTCTCTAACAATATGCATGCTCCAACCATGAAGGTGGTAGATCTCTCTTGCTTCAGACAAGACGGACATGCATAGCAACTCACATGATATCCAACAAAGAATAGTTGATGGCGTCCCCGAAACATGGTTATCGCTCAACAAGCAACTTAATAAGAGATAAAGTGCATAAGTACATATTCAATACTACAATAGTTTTTAAGCTATTTGTCCCATGAGCTATATATTGCAAAGGTGAATGATGGAATTTTAAAGGTAGCACTCAAGCAATTTACTTTGGAATGGCGGATAAATACCATGTAGTAGGTAGGTATGGTGGACACAAATGGCATAGTGGTTGGCTCAAGTATTTGGATGCATGAGAAGTATTCCCTCTCGATACAAGGTTTAGGCTAGCAAGGTTATTTGAAACAAACACAAGGATGAACGGTACAGACAAAACTCACATAAAAGACATATGGTAAACATTATAAGACTCCATACCGTCTTCCTTGTTGTTCAAAACTCAATACTAGATGTTATCTAGACTCTAGAGAAACCAAATATGCAAACCAAATTAGCAAGCTCTAAGTATTTCTTCATTAATGGGTGCAAAGTATATGATGCAAGAGCTTAAACATGAGCACAACAATTGTCAAGTATCAAATTATCCAAGACATTTTAGAGTTACTACATGTAGCATTTTCCAATTCCAACCATATAACAATTTAACGAAGATGAAACTTCGCCATGAATACTATGAGTAGAGCCTAAGGACATATTTGTCCATATGCAACAGCGGAGCGTGTCTCTCTCCCATAAAGTGAATGCTAGGATCCATTTTATTCAAACAAAACAAAAACAAAAACAAACCGACGCTCCAAGCAAAGTACATAAGATGTGACGGAATAAAAATATAGTTTCGGGGAGGAACCCGATAATGTTGTCGATGAAGAAGGGGATGCCTTGGGCATCCCCAAGCTTAGACGCTTGAGTCTTCTTATAATATGCAGGGGTGAACCACCGGGGCATCCCCAAGCTTAGAGCTTTCACTCTCCTTGATCATATTGCATCATACTCCTCTCTTGATCCTTGAAAACTTCCTCCACACCAAACTCGAAACAACTCATTAGAGGGTTAGTGCATAATAAAAATTCACATGTTCAGAGATGACACAATCATTCTTAACACTTCTGGACATTGCATAAAGCTACTGGACATTAGTGGATCAAAGAAATTCATCCAACATAGCAAAAGAGGCAATGTGAAATAAAAGACAGAATCTGTCAAAACAGAACAGTCCGTAAAGATGGATTTTATTAGGCCACCAGACTTGCTCAAACGAAAATGCTCAAATCGAATGAAAGTTGCGTACATATCTGAGGATCATGTTCGTAAATTGGCGTAATTTTCTGAGCTACCTACGAGGAGATAGACCCAGATTCGTGACGAGCAAAGAAATCCGGAACTGCGCAGTAATCCAAATCTAGTACTTACTTTTCTATCAAAGACTTTACTTGGCACAACAAAACATAAAACTAAGATAAGGAGAGATTGCTACAGTAGTAAACAACTTCCAAGACACAAATATAAAACAAAAATACTGTAGTAAAAACATGGGTTGTCTCCCATAAGCGCTTTTCTTTAACGCCTTTCAGCTAGGCGCGAAAGTGTAACTCAAGTAACATCGAAGGGTGGTGCACCTACAGCGGGGTTTGGAGTTTTCTCAACCATGCATAGTATATTGGATACATAAGTTTCAGCGTCTCCCTTTTCATTAGTCTTGGGCTTGCTACTCTCATCGAACAAATTTTCGGGAACAAGCCAAGCATAGTTATGTTCTAGTGCATCATTCATAGCTAGGAGTTTACATGGTATTGGTGCTTTGATCTCCCCACCATCATTAGCATTATTAGTGTACCTTATCCTATCCATATCCATTTTTTCAAGGAGGCTAACAAAATTAGTATGAGAACCAAGCATATTAAATTTAGCAAAGACCTTTCTAGCCTCTCTTGCTAGACCACCAAATTCTCTAAGAAGGGTTTCTAAAACAAAATCTTTCTTTTCCCCCTCTTCCAAATCACCAAGTGTAAGAAACATGTGTTGGATTATAGGATTGAGATTAACAAATTTAGTTTCCAACAAGCGAACTAAAGCAGCAGCAGCAGCAATTTCATAGGTAGGAGCAAGTTCTACCAAGTGTCTATCTTCAAAATCTTCAACGGTACTAACATGGGTGAAAAATTATTCTATATTGTTCCTCCCAATTATAGACCCTTGTCCTACCGGTATGTTTTTTGTGGTAAAATTAAAAGGAAACATGATGAATTAAGTAAAGTAAATGCAAGTAACTAATTTTTTTGTGTTTTTGATATAGCAAACAAGATAGCAAATAAAGTAAAACTAGCAACTAATTTTTTTGTGTTTTGATATAAGTGCAGCAAACAAAGTAGTAAATAAAATAAAGCAAGACAAAAACAAAGTAAAGAGATTGAGAAGTGGAGACTCCCCTTGCAGCGTGTCTTGATCTCCCCGGCAACGGCGCCGGAAATTTGCTTGATGCGTGTAGTTGACACGTCCGTTGGGAACCCCAAGAGGAAGGTGTGATGCGCACAGCGGCAAGTTTCCTCGGTAAGAAACCAAGGTTTAATCGAACCGAGTAGGAGTCAAGAAGCACGTTGAAGGTTGATGGCGGCGGGATGTAGTGCGGCGCAACACCGGAGATTCCGGCGCCAACGTGGAACCCGCACAACACAACCAAAGTACTTTGCCCCAACGAAACAGATGAGGTTGTCAATCTCACCGGCTTGCTGTAACAAAGGATTAACCGTATTGTGTGGAAGATGATTGTTTGCAGAGAAAACAAGTAAAACAAGTATTGTAGCAGATTTGTATTTCGAGTATTAAAGAATGGACCGGGGTCCACGGTTCACTAGAGGTGTCTCTCCCATAAGATAAAAGCATGTTGGGTGAACAAATTACGGTCGGGCAATTGACAAATAGAGAGGGCATAACAATGCACATACATGACATGATAAGTATAGTGAGATTTAATTGGGCATTACGACAAAGTACATAGACCGCCATCCAAGCTGCATCTATGCCTAAAAAGTCCACCTTCGAGTTATCATCCGAACCCCTCCGGTATTAAGTTGCAAAGCAACGAGACAATTGCATTAAGTATGGTGCGTAATGTAATCAACAACTACATCCTCGGACATAGCGCCAATGTTTTATCCCTAGTGGCAACAGCACAACACAACCTTAGAACTTTCTCATCACTGTCCCGGTGTCAATGCGGGCATGAACCCACTATCGAGCATAAGTACTCCCTCTTGGAGTTAAAAGTAAAAACTTGGCCAGAGCCTCTACTAGAAACGGAGAGCATGCAAGATCATAAACAACACATGTGTAATAACTTGATAATTAACATGACATGGTATTCTCTATCCATCGGATCCCGACAAACACAACATATAGAATTACGGATAGATGATCTTGATCATGTTAGGCAGCTCACAAGATCCAACAATGAAGCACAATGAGGAGAAGACAACCATCTAGCTACTGCTATGGACCCATAGTCCAGGGGTGAACTACTCACTCATCACTCCGGAGGCGACCATGGCGGTGTAGAGTCCTCCGGGAGATGAATCCCCTCTCCGGCAGGGTGCCGGAGGAGATCTCCGAGAATCCCCCGAGATGGGATCGGCGGCGGCGGCGTCTCGGTAAGGTTTTCCGTATCGTCGTTTTTCGCCTCGGGGGTTTCGCGACGGAGGCTTTAAGTAGGCGGAAGGGCGGATCGGGGGCCGGACGAGGGGCCACACCATAGGGCGGCGCGGGCCCCCCGGGCCGCGCCGGCCTATGGTGTCGCCACCTCGTGGCCCCACTTCGTGTGTTCTTCGGTCTTCGGAAGCTCCATGGAAAAATAGGCACACGGGTCTTCGTTTCGTCCAATTCCGAGAATATTTCGTTACTAGGATTTCTGAAACCAAAAACAGCAGAAAACGAGAAGCGGCACTTCGGCATCTTGTTAATAGGTTAGTTCCAGAAAATGCACGAATATGACATAAAGTGTGCATAAAACATGTAGATATCATCAATAATATGGCATAGAACATAAGAAATTATCGATACGTCGGAGACGTATCAAGGACCAAATCCCCAAGATCTTCCAAGCAAACTCGAGAAAGACCAAATCCCTTGGTGAAGAAGCTTGAGAGACCCCGATCTACGGTTGGGTGAAGTTTGGGGAGGAACTAGTGGTGGGAAGGACCTAGGTTGTGGTGGAGATGGTCAGGGCGCCGGCCATGGAGGTTGGAGATTGGGGAACAATGGGGAAGAAGACCCCAAGGGGTATCCCTTCCCCAATATATAGGTGGCGGCGCGACCGGTCGAGAGTCCGGTCAGACCGGGCTGGTGACCGGCTGACCCGGCCCGGACTCCGGTTTCCGACCGGTCAACCGGACCATCCGGTCGGGGACCCGGTCCAACCGGACCGAGGGACCGGCCAGCCCAGAATTTCCTAATTTTGCCTCGTTTTTGCCCCTATGCTTTGTGTAATGTGTGTGAGTGCTCAAATGATGACATGTACATATAGATAGATAGATGATGATGAGATGAGCATAGACATGGGGTTGGAAACACAAAGTTCTCTAGGCATACCCATTGGAGAGAAAATCCAAACAAGATGTGAATAGCAACAATGGGCATGATTCGAAGTGTATATCAAGAATCATAAGTCATTTTGGAATGATTTTTGCAATAATATCATTTGGCCTTATATAGTCAAATCAATTTGTAATGAAGGCTCAATGAGGGGCGGGGGATTACTCCCCCTATGTGAAAGCGCAAATGTCATGTGACCGCGAAGAGACATGCTTGGGTCCATATAATGACATTGGGTCTATTTATGTTGCACACATAGGTATGCATCATACCAAGACATGGTAAGATGTGCCTCTAAGCTAGATAGCAAGATAAATGCAAGAATATAGTGCAAGAAGTTAATCAATCCAAGTTTTTAGGATCAAGAATACCAAGTTCTCCTCTCAAGTTAACAAAGCGGGCTTCATTCAAAGGCTTAGTGAAAATATCCGCCAATTGGTAGGTTGTTCCCACATGAGTGAGATCAATATCCTTATTGGCAACATGATCACGTAGGAAGTGATGGCGAATGTCAATATGTTTGGTGCGACAATATTGAACCGGGTTGTTGGCGATCTTTATTGCACTTTCATTGTCACAAAGAAGAGGCACCGTACCAAGAGACACACCATAGTCTTTCAAGGTTTGCTTCATCCATAACAATTGAGTGCAACAAGATGCCGCGGATATGTATTCGGCTTCGGCGGTGGATAAGGCGGTGGAGTTTTGTTTCTTGGATGACCAACTCACCAATGACCGGCCAATAAATTGGCAAGCCCCGGAGGTAGACTTCCGATCAACCTTATCACCGGCCCAATCGGAATCCGAATAGCCAATGAGTTCAAAGGTTGACCCCTTTGGATACCATAGCCCGAGAGTAGGAGTGAGAACAAGGTATCTTAGTATCCGTTTGACCGCCACTAAATGGCTCTCCTTGGGAGCAGATTGAAAACGAGCACACATCCCTACACTTAGCATGATATCCGGCCTAGAGGCACAAAGGTAGAGCAAGGATCCTATCATGGAGCGGTATACCTTTATGTCCACATCCTTCTCACCGTCACATGAACCAAGTTGCCCCTTTACGGGCATGGGTGTCTTCATTGGACTCGCATTGGTCATGTTGAATTTCTTGAGCATGTCCTTCACATATTTTTCTTGAGAGATGAAGGTGCCTTTTGCAAGTTGCCTCACTTGGAAGCCTAGAAAGAACTTCAACTCTCCCATCATGGACATCTCAAATTTCCTAGTCATCAATAGCTCAAAAGCTTTGTTATGATTGGGGTTAGTTCCACCAAAAATAATATCATCAACATATATTTGACATATAAAGAGACCACCCCCTTTAACCCGCTTGGTGAAAAGGGTGGAATCGACCGTACCCATGAAAAACCCATCATGTAGTAAGAAATCCCTAAGGAACTCATACCAAGCACGTGGAGCTTGCTTGAGACCATAGAGTGCCTTATGGAGTAAATACACGTGGTTGGGTCGGCATGGGTCTTCGAAACTCGGGGGTTGTGCCACATATGCGGTTTCTTTTAGGGGACCATTCAAAAATGCACTTTTCACATCCATTTGATATAATTTGAAATTGTGGAAAGATGCAAATGCAAGCAAAAGACGAATAGCTTCAAGACGGGCTACGGCGCAAAGGTATCCTCAAAATCCATACCTTCTATTTGGGCAAACCCTTGCGCCACTAACCTTGCTTTGTTTCGTATAACAATGCCATTTTCATCTTGCTTGTTCTTGAATACCCATTTGGTCCCAATGACATTGATGCGATGATCCTTGGGTCTCTCAACTAGAGACCATACTTCATTGCGAGTGAAACACTCCAATTCTTCTTGCATGGCAATTACCCAATCCGGATCGACCAAGGCTTCATGTACCTTGAGTGGTTCAAAACTAGACACAAAAGCATGATGTTGACAATAAGTGATAAGTAATGCATGGTGTCTACGAGTTACCACTCCTCTTGAGATGCTACCAAGGACTTGATCCACTTTCATGTCGCTTGCCCTTGTAGCGGCCTTGATCTTCCGAACGGTTCCTTCATGATCAATGAATTCATCTCTTGCTAGTACTTGATCATGAGGGACCATTTGAGCTTGATCATGAGTTGAGGATGTTTCTTGATCGTCATCATGATCTTGCTCCATGGAATGAGGATCTTCTTCTTGTTCTTCGGATTGTGACTCATCTTGAGTAGAGGATGGTTCTTGAGTTGCACATGATGGTTCGGCTTGAGTTGAGCTAGGCTCCACTTGTGGCGTGCTTGAAACATCTACTCCATCATCTTGATCATCATTATGAACCTCCATGGGCCGGATGTGTCCAATGCCCATATGCTTGATGGCACTAGATGGATCATCATCATTACCTGCAACACATGGAACAACTTGCTCCACTTGGGAGCCATTATCCTCCAAGAACACCACATCACAAGATACTTCAATGGTCCCGGAGGACCGGTTGTAGTATCTATAGGCGTGAGAGTTCTCCGCATATCCAACAAATATACCCTCTATGGTTCTAGTTTCAAATTTACCGAGCTTTCCTTTTTTGTTCTTAACAAAGCATTTGCATCCAAAGACACGAATATATGTGACATTAGGCTTGTTACCGGTAAGGAGCTCGTATGGGGTTTTGTTGTGGAGGGGACGGAGGAAGAGCCGGTTGGAGTAGTGGACGGCCGTAGAGATGGCTTCTCCCCAAAAGTTGTGGGGTGAGTTGAATTCACTCAACATGGTTCTTGCCATCTCAATGATAGTCCGGTTCTTCCTTTCAACAACACCGTTTTGTTGACGGGTGTATGGCGCCGAAAACTCATGCTTGATGCCCTCATCATCAACAAACTCTTGCATAGTGTAGTTCTTGAACTCGGTGCCATTGTCGGTCCTAATTGCCTTGATCTCGGATTCATACATACGTTGAGCTTTCTTGGCGAAGGTGATGAACTCTCTATGGGTCTCGTCCTTAGTCTTGAGGAGAAAGACCCAAGAGTATCTTGAGTAATCATCAACAATGACAAGTCCATACTTGCTCCCACCAAGAGTATCATAATGTGATGGCCCAAAGAGATCCAAATGAAGGAGCTCCAAAGGCCTAGATGTGGAAACAATACTCTTGATGGGATGCTTCTTCTTGAGTTGCTTTCCGGCTACACATGCACTACAAACACGATCTTTCTCAAAAGAAACGCCGGTTAGTCCCACAATATGATCACCCTTTAGGAGTTGTTTAAGATTCCTCATGTTAACATGACCAAGGCGGCGATGCCACAACCAACCTTCGTCATGCTTGGCCGCCATTAGACATGTGGAGAAGGAGGGGCTCTCTTTCGAGAGGTCAACCACGTAAAGGTTGTTCTCCACATATCCAACAAGGACCAATTTGAGATTGTCGCTCCTAAAGACTTGCACATAATATTTAGTGAAATATGAATTGTAACCGGCATCGGCAAGATGATATATAGAAAGTAAGTTATAGCCAAGGTGTTCAACAAGCATAACCGTCTCAAGACACAAGTGCTTAGAGATTGCTACCTTGCCATACCCAAGTACCTTTCCCTTTGAGTTGTCACCAAAGGTAATGCTTGACTTCTTGTTGATATCTTCAATGAATTGATCAAGCACACCTTTTCCTCCGGTCATATGATTGGTGCATCCACTATCAAACACCCATTTTGGACCACCGGAGGAATATCCCTACAAAATCAAGTAGAGGATTTAGGAACCCATCGATTAATGGGTTCCTTTGCAATGGCAACAATAT
Organism: Lolium rigidum; assembly: GCF_022539505.1. Taxonomy (NCBI): domain Eukaryota; kingdom Viridiplantae; phylum Streptophyta; class Magnoliopsida; order Poales; family Poaceae; genus Lolium; species Lolium rigidum. The sequence continues at coordinate 53,767,889 of NC_061512.1, read as the reverse complement.
CTTTTGGTACCCAAATTGAGTACCCTCTATAAGCATAGCCATTAGGAGGGCCAACATAGTTAGCATAGACATCACCATAATAATCAACAAATAATGCATAGTGATCGTTTGGCCCCGTGCGGTCACCACTAGTGGCTTTGCCCTTTGAGGCTTTGCCATTGTTCTTATCTTGAGCGGGTTTCTCCTTCTTGTAGTTGTTCTTCTTGTGAGACTTGGGAACATATCCAAGTCCATACTTTTGATTGTTTGACCTTTGCTTACTCAAGAGGTCATCCAATCCCATCTTGTTCTTGGCGGTGGTGAACTTTGCAAGTTCCTTTGTTAACCTAACATTTTCCTCAAGAATAGATGCATGCTCACAAGAGGATTCATTAGGATGATAGTCAAGACCATATTTAGTCACCAAGGATTCAAGATATGCATTGGTCTCAACATGCAAAGAGAGTTCCTCTTGTAAACGAACATGTTCCTCAACAAGCTTAGCATGTTCACTAGTAAAAGATGTAGGGGGACTAGCATGCTTTTCAACAACAATGGGATCCTTCATTGATTCAAGTGCTTTCATGTAGGTTTCTTGGAGTAGGTCATGGTTCTCTCCAAGTTTCTTGAGCTCATCCTTTACAAGCTTGTTAGCTCTTTCAAGGTGGTCAAGATCCCTAGTGAGAGAAGCATGAGCAACTTCAAGTTCCTCTTTTGAGGTATGGAGCACTTGAGTCAAAGATTGAGCCCTATCAATAGTTTCTAGGTCCTTAACTTTATCAAGTTCATAGGTTTCAATTTGTTGCTTAAGGCCTTGAGATATGCACCTTTCGGTTTTTAGCTCTTGTCTTAGGAGATTGAATCTCCGTTCCTTTTCATCCAATTGATATTCTAATTCCTCAATGGACTCATCCTTTTCTTTGAGAGAGTCCATCAAGAAATCAAACTTGACAAGAGCATCACCACGAAGGGTGCATCTAACATTGTAAAGTTCCTTAAGCACAATTAGTTCATCTTGATTTTCATTTTCATCATCAAGAACACTAGATAGGGAAGGTGGAGATTCCATTACCTTGGTTTCCCTTGCCATAAGACAAGAGCCAACGAGTGTAGAGGGGGAAGAGTCATCGGAGTCATCATCTTGAGTGATTCTTGCCATGAAGGAGGAACCAACATCATTCTCCGTGGAGTAGTCCTTGGAGTAGTCATATGTGAAGAGTGACCCGGGCTTGGAGAAAGCCAAACCGGCCACCCCGACCTCCTTCTCCTCATCTTCATCTTCATCATCGGACAAGTACTCGGCTCCAACAAAAGCTCTTCCCTTGTTCTTCTTGAATCGATCGTTGATTGGGTTTGGCTTCAATCTTGGCTTGACCCCTTTGATGAATCTTGGCTTGTCTACCCTTTTCTCATAAGGGCACTCATTTGCAAAGTGGCTATCTTCATCACAATTGTAGCAAGTTCTCTTCTTCTTCTTGTCATTGAGGAGCATTGGAAACTTTGCCTTGTATTTCTTGGCAAAGAAAGCAAAGTCGGTAGCCATGTCACTAGTTGATGTCATCTCTTCTTCTTCTTCAATTTCATAGTCTTCTTTGCTTTCATGGTCGGCTCTAGCTTTGAGAGCAAGGTTGTGTGACGCTTCATGGTTGTGTGCGGCTTCATCAACACGGTTCATTGCCTTGAGCCTCTTTCCGGCTTTGGCCATGCTTTCATTGGCGGCCACATAGGAGACTAGATCATCGGAGTTGAGATCGGCACTCTTGGTCATGATTTGCAAGTTGAGTCCAAGGTTGGTGTCTTCTTGTTTGACGGCAATCATAGCAATGACCTTGGATTTTATGAAGGCTTCGTTCATCTCGAATCCGTCATTGTACTTCTCGGCACCAAGTCCCTTGACCCTTACTTTCGAGCACCAAGCCTAGCATAGGCATCAAATACGGTTTCTCCATCTCGAATCATGAACTGGTAGGCTTCTTGCTTTGCGGTCTCATAGAGAGCTGATTGGATCAAATCGGTTCCCTCTTGGAGTACTACGATCCGATCCCACAACTCTTTAGCGGAGACAATGTCATCGACTTGATCAAGAAGCTTGCGGTTGATGCCACTTCTAATCTTGTCACGTGCGGATGCATTGAGTTGACGGTTGTAGAACTCGGTGGAGGTCAACCGAGTAGGATCTTGTGGCTCCCGATGTCCATGAACAATGAGCTCCCATAGCTCCACACTGCAGCTGCGAATATGAGATTCCATAGCAGATTTCCAATGTGGAAAGTGAGTTCCATCGTAATGGGGAACGGTCCCACTATGGTTTATATGAGGCATGGGTGAAGTGTTTCGGGATAGTCATGGTTAACATCATGGTAGGATTCCTTAGAGACCGAAGCCCCACTAGGAGCTCCACCCTGCAGTTAGGTTCTTAAGCATGGCGAGTCATTTCGTCATTTGGTTTTGTAGCTCATCCTCCTTTTTCTTCTTCTCGGCATCATATGCCAAGAATCTAGATTTCATCTCTTTAACCGAAAGGTTAGAGTCGTCATCTAGACCCTCGAAGAGTTTATCCATCTCACTCTTAAGGCGGTGAAGCCCTTAATAAGAGTCCAGAGCTCGATACCAATTGAAAGTATAGAGATGGTAAACCTAGAGGGGGGTGAATAGGTTTCTACAAATTTTAATTCTTTCTTTGCAATGTTAGGCTTTGCGGAATATAAAGATGAGCCTAATGCAAACTAGGTGAAGCAACCTATATGAGGATACAACTAACTCAAGCACGAAGGCTCTCACAGAGCGGTTAAATCACAAGTAAGGAGTTCGGTTAGAGATAACCGATAGCACGCGGAGACGAGGATGTATTCCCGTGTTCCCTTGCTTTGCAACAAGGTACGTCACGTTTGGAGGAGTGGAGGTCCCACGAAGGATTCCCCGCGCCACGAAGGCTCACCCTATTCTCCGGAGTCTATCCCACGAAGGAATAGCTCACTCACTTGTGGTAGACTTTGAGGTAGCCTCCAAACCTTCACAATCTTGCCCGGAGCAAATCCACGGCCCGGATGCTTCCGGACTCCTCTTGCCCACCTAGGGTTTCCAAGGAACCCTAGGAAGCAAGCTTCTCAATGAATACAAGGGGGAATGAGATTTGGCTTGGTAGAACGGTAGATCGGGTCCTCCTCTAATGATTCCCCGGAGGGATTTGAGTTTGGGTGGAGGAGGAGGGAGATCTGAGGCTTTTGGTGTTTCTAGCAATGGAGTAAGAGAGAGAAAGCTCAAGAACAGTTTGTAGTATGTTGCCTAACCCTTCCAAGGTAGAAGAAGGGGTATTTATAGTGTTCTTCAAAATCTGGTCGTTGCCACTTGCCACCTCAGCATTCTTCCCGACAAACCCGGTCAGACCGGACACAGACCGGACAGCCCGGTCGTGAGGCCGGTCAGACCGGACTGGTGACCGGAGCACCTTTGCGTCGTCCTGGCGCTTCTCCGGTTGGTGCCCGGTTGCTGCCCGGTTTCCGAGCGGTCGACCGGACGGAGTGCCGGACCCGCCGGTCAGGAGCCCGGTCGACCGGGCCACAGACCGGACGTGCTGGTCCTCCTTTGGAGTCCGGTTTCCGACCGGTCGACCGGCCAGTACGCCGGACTGGCCGGTTGCTGGCCCGGTTGGACCGGGCAGGTGACCGGATTTCTCCTGTAACCCCTTTTTGATTGTTGTTGAAATGGGGGGTCTCCTTTAGCCTTCTTGTTCCATTGATACACCTTTATACCTCTTTGGCTAATACCTGGGAATCATCTAGCAGTCATGTATTAGTCCAAATACACTAGCACGGTGTCATTGTTACCAAAATAATGGATAAGGGTAAAATACCCTTACAGGTAGGGAAGGCACGTCTTCTCTTAGCAGTTCATATCATCTAGAGAGGATGATAAATATAATCGGTACAATGCATTATCTCTTATTATCATCTCTAGAAATAATTGATAATTAATTATTTTTAGTAGGAAATTATGTGCTAAGAGAAGACATGTCGTACAATGGGGAAAATAGTCTTCTCTTATTTCATAAGAGATCATCCCTTAGCTAAGGAAAGACAACATTCTCTTCCTTCATTCTTTCTCCTCGAACTAAGCAAAAAATCTGACGTGGCAAGCATAAGGAAAGGCTGACATCACCCCATTATACGTGCCCTTATCAATGTGGTTATTAAGGGCACGTACAATGGAGTGATGTCAGCATTCCCTTAGAGATGCCACGTCTGATTTTTTGCTTAGTTGGAGGAGAGAGAATAAAGAGAGAGAAGGTTGTATTCTCCTAGCTAAGGGATCATCACTTAGGAAATAAGGGAAGACTGTTTTTTCAATTGTATCACATATGTCTTCCCTTAGCAACAAATTTCCAACCAAAATTTAATAATTAATATTAATAGTTAGAGATGGCTATAAGAGATAATGCATTGTATGACTTATATCTATTGCCTTCTCTAGTTAATGTGACGGGGTAAGGAAAGTCATGCCTTCTCTACCATCTACTCCGGGGGAGAGGGAGATGGGGAGAGAGGACGTGGTAGTAAACTCAAAATGTCAGGGCCAACTCAACTTCATGTATGCATAATTGCGGAATAGTTGTTGTATTGATAATTGTAATTGTGGTTGAAATTACATTGTGAGCTTCTTCGGCTGTTTATTAGAGAAGACTTGGAAACTAAAAAACCTAGTAGAGATAGATCTAGATTACAATCTTAAACAACCTAATATGGCCTAGTCGGATCGGTAGTGACGCAGACGGTCCGACTAGAGGAGAAGCTGAAGACGTGGTGCAACCCTTGATGCTCATATCGATGTAGCCGTTGTTGTCATGGTCGATGAAGCCATGTTTGATGTAGTCGCCTTGGAGAATGTAGTTGAGGTAGATGGTTTTTTGGTCGTTGTCCTCGTTGAGCCCGAGAAGACGCTCGAAAGGAGGAAGTCGTAGTTGTAGTTGTTGTGGTAGAAGTAGTAGGCGACATACTGTCGAGCTTGCCGGACTCGGGAGCGCGTCGGGGACGATGGCACGCGTCGGTGTTGCCCGTACCGAGGTGCGAAGATAGGGATCACCATGAACCATGCGTGCAAGAATTGGATGGAGTAGCAGGGGATCTCTGTGAACGTTCGGTGCATAGAAGTTTTCTGCCGCTATGTCGGATTAGACGAAGTATCCTCAAGAATAATTAAGCACAAGCGTGCAAACAAAAAAAATAGACTGCATTGTTCTGACATCCAATCTCATAGCGAGTTTTTCATCGACCGACATGATGAGTTGTGGCTCACACTATGTTGGGTCGAGCCTTCCTTCGAAAGAATAAAACCCATTTGTGAAGAGAGCTCACGGTGTTTATCTTCTCCTACCTCTACTACTTTGACTGTAAGAATATAAGAGCAACTCTAGTGGACCCCTCAAACCGCAAACAACAAATTAAGTAACAGTAAAATGGAACCTGTAGGACCTCTCAACATCAATTTTGGCTCGTCAGCCGTCCGATCGTGCACCTGAATGGTCCAGATCTCCTTTGTCAACCCGAAAGGTCGCGGCAACCTGTTTCTACCGTAACTCGGCGTCAAAAGCCAACTCCCGTTGTTTGGGCCGCTACTCCGCTGGCTGATCTGGACGTCATCTGATTAACTGGGCCCGAAAATCCTTTAAATGGGCCAACATGCACTACCTTGTTCACTTTGGTCTGTTGAAGCGAGAAAAAATAAATCGGTCGTACGCCCGTACGAGACAAGCCCTCACCGGTCAGGGCTGATGCAGAGCAAGAGATACGGTCGACTCAATTCGGGCCGCACCGATCGATGGGGTTTCATGCGGCAGAGAAAGGCAAAGAGTCGATGCCATGCGGGCGATTGAAACCGGCATTGAGCAAGCACTAATGTGCACCACTTGCCGGCGGTGATTAATGGATGTATACGTTACTTCCTCACAGACCTTCATCATGCGCCTATCTTTATGTACACTCCCCTTCGTTTCCCCTTCATCATTAGGACCTCCATCCTTCTTTCTACCTCTCTCTCATGGGACGATGGCAACAAATTGGTGACACGCTCCTGTTTCATATTGGTTTTTTTTTTTCGATATGGGAGCGATGCCCCGGCCTCTGCATCAATCGATGCACACAACCATTTATTTAAAATAGTACTGTAAACAAGAGTGTTTCTTACACATGAAAGTGTGCCATCGATGCAACACTACCAACCAGCTAAAGATGAAAAGTACAAAAACTAGCCATCTCGAATCCTACTAATATGACGCCATCCAGTAGCCTGGAAATAACAGTCCTGCGTGACCTTGAGTAGACGGCTGCATCCAGTATCCATAATACCCCGCTGGTCCTCCGGAAGCATATACGCCCATAGCTGTATCCATTGCGCCGCACGAAGAATAACCTGCAAAAAATTTGTTCCCTTACATACGTTAAAAATAATATCATTTCGGCTAGTCCAGATCGACCAACATATTGCCGAAATACCAATCCGAATATGAGCCTTATCCTCTTTTTTAACACCATTTAACCAATTACCAAACATATTAGTTACATTAGCCGGTGGTGGAATGTTATAAGCAAAATATATCATCCGCCAAACAATTTTTGCAAAAGGGCAATGAAGAAACAAATGATCCACAGTTTCATTATTGTTACAAAAACAACATATTTGACTCCCTGTCCATTTTCTCTTCACCAAATTGTCCTTTGTAAGCAAAACTTTATTACTAAGAAACCACATGAATATCTTAATTTTAAGAGGAATTTTAATCTTCCAAAGATATTTCCGTAAGAATCTAGTGTGACCATTCATAAGGTCCATATACATAGATTTAACAGAGAATAATCCACTATCAGTTAATTTCCAGATAAATTTATCAGGTTCATTTGTTAACTGAATATTCATCAGCCGTTGACATAAGTGTAACCATAGATTATATTTATATTCATTAAGCGTTCTCCTAAAACCAATATTAAGAGGATGCTCGGCCAAAACTGTAGATACTAACACATTTTTCCGTTGGACTATATTATATAGAGACGGATATTGGAGAGAAAGTGGAAGATCACCTAGCCAACTATCTTCCCAGAAGCGTACTCTCGTTCCGTTGCCAACCTTAAAGGCTCCTCTTTTGAAAAATTCATGTTTAACCCGCATGAGTCCCTTCCAAAAAGGAGAATCTGTGGGTTTGGCCTCAATTTGTGCTAAAGTTTTATTCTTGATATATTTATTATGTAATATCTGTTGCCACATCCCATCTTCATGTAGTAACTTGAATAACCATTTACTTAATAAACACATATTTTTCAGTTCAAGTACTTCGATTCCCAACCCCCCTTGATCTTTGGGTCTACAAATTATATTCCACCTAGACAATCTATATTTCTTTTTATCATCATCGGATTGCCAAAAAAACCGAGAACGATAATAATCAAGCCTCTTTCTTACGGAGTCAACTACCATGGATTCGATATTGAGGTTAGTCTCCCTCTTTTCCACCTATGGTTCTTATCTAGGTAGCCCTGCTCATGAGGTTGGTGTGGATTCGCCATGTATGTGGGGATCGGGAGACTATCTAACCTCCTGCTCTTTTCCTATGGTTTGATTTTCCCTTGATTTTAAGGTCCAAGTTGTATGTATTCAATCTGGTTACAAAATGTCAACGGTATCCATGGATTTTTTAGACAGAGCCCATATTTAATACTATAATTTAAACAGAAGTTTCTGCATCTTGTCTCGAAGAATCTGCAAGGCGAGGCAAGCAGCGGCGCGGCCCGCTTACTTGGCGTCAATATAGACGCCCGTCTCCGCGGCGCCGCGGTCACCAGGGTGTCCTTCATGACAGCGGGCGATAAAGAGGAGTAGGCGGCACCACGGTCAACAGTTTGAGGATGCATAGGAGGAGGAGGCAGTCATTGCTGCTGCTCACAGCGGCACTGTGTCGCTGGCCCTGGCTGCTCATCCTCTTTTATCTATGTTCCCTGCCACTCTCTATAATTTGCCTCTTATGGTTACAATTTACCTTCTGCATGGTTTGTATCAACGAGCTAACTGTGAAAATTGGTTCTTTGGTAGGCAGGTTGCAACAGACGGAGGCCACTGAATTATCGTGGAGCTTATTAGGTCCTTTTGCATTCTCGCCTATCACAAGGCAACCTATGAGAATGTTTCACGGAAGGTAAGCCACTGATGCTATTGCTTATTCCTCTTATGCAAATAAATGTTCCCTTTACGTATTTTTGGATCCAAAAGTTTATCATATGATTTGTTTTAATGCATTTTTTTCTGTCAGTGATCCAACTATTTTATAAGCTTATTATGCTCCTGGCTTGTCTATCTTTAATTCTTGATCGGTGAATGATTTTTTTCTTACATGTGAAAATGCAGCAAAGGAAAGAGGCTTCAAGAATATATTGTACGGCAGTTATCAAGGTTGTATGTGTTGATATGATTACTTGTTCAGAATGTTGCTTACCACTTGCATTTTGTTGAGCCAGTAGTGCATTGAATTCCTACATGGAGGTGAGCTTGTTCTCATACATGTGAGCTTATGACCTATGACTTTGCTTGACATATTCGATGAACATTGGTCCAAGAACAGTTGTTTCGTGTTCACGTACTGCAAATGATTATTTTCAATTGCTACCATTGCATCCATATTAGTACTAATTTTCTAACATGAACTATCATTTCTTATATAGTTTTTGGTTTCAGAGGCTGAGTTTTGTTTTCTTTATATCATTGGTCTTGTTTATTTATGGTGAGGTAGTGCAGAATGATCAGCGATTTTTTTAATCGGTAACCAGTTAAAGACTTGTCACTTGGTTACTAGAAGGTTTATTAGACGTACGCTTGATGCATATGTGTGTTATTGAAGAAATTTGTTAGACATATGGATGTTACTTATCCATGAAAATGCCAACTGTTAATTCACCATGTACATATTATTCATTTTATTTGCAAGCGCACTGTTCTCCATCCGAAAAGAACTGGAACTAAGCCTGCAAATAATTATCTGCACTAGAATACGCAGAAGTTGTGTTGCCAAATTAACCATTATTCGCTGAAATCTACATCTCAAATCAAATATTTGGTCAGTGACGAAACTTGTTCTAATTGTGTGCTCTCACACTCAAATGAAGCAACTATCCCAATGCCATGAACTATTGACTCATAATGATCATTAATTATAACTTGGGATGTGCTTATCTACTATTGAACCTAATTCAGTTGGCTAGAGTTGACCAAAAATTAGGGGCTGCACATTTTTAGCTGTGCTATTATACTCCTTGTATGCATACTAAGTTGATTTATGGTACATATGCATAGTTAATTCCAAGATATGTTTTTAGTTCACATATAAATGACAGGGCTGAGGCTATTTTCAGAAGTGGGCTATGTTGAGAATAAGGGTGTGTTTGGCAGCAACGTTTTTCCAAATATTCTAGGAATACTTTGGTTTCTGAAAATACCGTTGTTAAAATACTTTGAGATGTTTGTCTTGAGCAAAAAACTGCAGTTTTATATACTTTTTTTTTGACTATTTTCCAATTTTGTTAAAATACCATTGTTAAAATATTCTAATTTTGCAGTATGAAAAAAGAGGTATTTTCCAAAACTAAAGTACTTGTTATACGTGGTCATGGAAATACTGTAGTACAATAATACTTTGGTTTGGAAAAAACTTGGACGGTAAAAAGAGGTGACTTGTCATTCTTTATATTATTTCCATCAAAGGATCAACTGAATTTGAACTCAGTAGCTAGCCAATCTGTTAGTTTACTTTGGTTTACCTTTACTGCTATGTTTTGGGCTTTGTGGAATATTCGCAACAAAAGCCCTTATCCAGGGTATCCTCCTTCGCTGTCCAGCTGATGGTCTTTCCAAAATTATTGTGTATTTGCAGCCAGGATGCCGTGTCATCCATGTTGACTGACATCAAAGCCAAGATCGCGTGCTTCGCTACCATTTGCAGTAGCTCGACTACACTGGTGTCAAGCCTCCCTTCCACCCTGGCGAGGCTGATGGCTTCATCATCCCGAAACATGGAACTGCTGCGATTTGGTGTAAACTCTTGTTGGGTCCCTTGGGGATTCAGTTATAAAGCCAGGCAATAAACTGGATAACTCTCCAGTTTAGCAGTCGAGCCATGTTTTGTGAACACACCTCTACCTTACATAGTCATGTCCAGGCTTGATCGATGCTAAACGAAGCTAACTCATTTCTCATCTGGGTATCATGTTTTGTTTTGTGGCTGACCTATTATCCTATTTCTGCAACCCTTAACTATAAAGATATATCCCTTAAAATGCGTTTTCTCTTGAAGAATGGGAAGTCTCTTAAATATGGACTAATGTATTTGTCCGCTCTAGGTTTGATCAGGTGGCTTACTAGGATTTTTGTCTCCTGCTACTGTCATGTATTTGATGATACCAACAACGAAAAATAACCAGTAATAAAATAAGCAGTATATTATTTGAAATTTTGAGCGCTAATGTTTTGTACCTCTATAATAATGAAATTTCTATCATTGTATCAAAATAAGGACGGGCGTGGCAACGCGCGCCATCATGATCTAGTACATTGATGGAGGGCACCCCAAATGCATCTTGTGGGCTGGAAAAATATCGTGCAGACCAGGCACGCTAAACGGAATAGCCCGCAAAACAGGCACCGCATAATCGTTTTGCAATATTTCACATATGAATCGCAATAAATCAAATGATACAACAAATGTTTTAGTATCATACCATACAATAATAATCCGAACTACAACAAATGTTTAGCATAACACAATATAACAATAATTCAACAAATAACAAATTATTTCAAATACAAATAAACCCAAGTGTGACACTACCTAGTTGTCGTGCTTCCGCCAATGGTGCTCAATGAGATCAAGCTGAAGATGTTTTGTGGCTGGGGCATTCTCAATCTCACGGTATGTTTTTAAAAAATACCGAAATTGTATCCAGGTTTCTTGCAGGTTTAACCCGAGTGCCAACATTATCAAACAAAAATGACAAGTTCAAACCCCGATCCCTCGATGATCATATTGTGAAGAATCACACAAGTGGTCATGATGTTCTTGAGGGTTTGCATATCCCAAAATCGGGATGGACCTCGGACTATTGCAAATCTAGCTTGTAAAACACCAAAAGCCCTATCAATGTCTTTTCAGGCTGCTTGTGTGCATGGGTCCCTTTTTTATATTCAAACGTTGAAAAAAAAATATTCAAACGTTGGGTCGCATGTGGTGCTAGAATTTATGGGTCCCCTTTTTAAATTTAGACTTTGGGTCCACTTGTGATATTAATCGGATATTAATTGTTGATAGGTCGGACTAGAAGGTGTCTCTGGGTAATGATCTTTGACCAAAAGGGACATGTGTCAACCAACCACTGCATGCTCACCTATCCATGTGATCACCAGGCTTCATCCCTTATAGAGAATGGATAGCGAAGGCGATATGATGATGAATCTATTCCTGGAGGAGGAAGCCAATGCCAGCACCGATGAAGAGGAACACTTCATAATTCTCACCCGCCTTGCTTGCAAGGTGCTACAACGATCACCGATGTTTGCTAGACTTGTTGAAGGTCATGTTCCACCTTGCAACTACCAGATCAATGGCCAACAATTCACCAAAGGGTACAATCTAGTCGATGGCATCTATCCAAGATTTTCAATATTTGTGAAGATAATTAGTGAGCATCTAGGTCAAAAGAAGTCTCACTTTGCTTCACGGGAGGAGAGTTGCAATTACCTGGAAAAAAACAGGGATGTGGAGCGGAAATTTGGTGTGCTACAACTTTTATTTGCTACTATTAGATATACTGCTCTTACTTGGTCTCATGAAGAGATGTGGGAGGTGATAAATGCTTCTGTGTTCTTGCCCAACATGATCATTGAGACTATGCGCAATAACCCAGCCATGGATGAGCATCATGTATGATAACTAGGATCCTTTTGTCGAGCTTGATCATTAGCTGTCTGCCGATTTTTCTGATGTTTTCGCCATACATGCAGAAATCCATGACACATGCATTCATGTGCAACTGCACCATGATCTTCTCGACCATATGTGGAGGCTCAAAGGAGACAGTTGATTTTATTTGAATTGTATGAATTATTTATTATATTTTAATTTTTACTTGTTGTAAAATTATTTATTTGTGTGTCAACTATTTATTTTGTGTTTTAAATTTTACTGGATTATTTAGAAGCATGGTTAAAATTGAAAGAAGAAAACTGAAAAACCTAGATGGGTCGACCGGTTGAGGGACGTTGTTGGGCACAGGCACCACCCAAAAGTGGCTACCCACATCGACGTCTTCATTCGGTATGTCTGCGCGTGTGCCAAACGTTGTTTGAGGGGCGTGTCTAGGAATGCTCTAAGAAGGAAAGCTCTCATCAAGGATTTGGTTACGATGTTGTTGTCTTAGGACAACAGTAGGTTTCAAATGATCAAGATGAAAATCGGGGCAAGTCCTTGCAGAGATGGGCAGCCGTTTTTCCCCTTTTTCCATTTTTTTTCTTGTTTCCATTTTAAAAAATACTTTCCCAAGAATACAAATTTTAAATTGAACATTTTTAAATAATATTTTTTAAAAATTGACCAATTTTAAATTGAACATTTTTAAATAATATTTTTAAAAAATTGACCAATTTTAAATCTGCACATTTTTAATTTGAACACTTTTAAATTTAAATTTTTTCTAAAATCTGCACATTTCTAAAATCTTAATATTTTTAGAATTTTTTAAAAACAGAAAAAAGAAAATAGGAAAAAAAAGGCAGCGCCTAACTGGGCCGCCGACATGGTCCGCATATAGAAGTCGCGCCATAAATTCTATCCATGGTCCTGTGATGGAGTCGGGCAGGTCAGACCTGCGATGTGTAGCGGAAATCATGCTCCATAATCCCAGATTACATCTCGATGAACTCATTCTTCAGATAACTACGAGAACACAGGCGTGTCCGTATTAAAACCAATTCAAACGTCGATCCATTCAAAACTGATGAATGCCATATTGGAACTCCGAGGAACTCATTCTTCAGTTAACTTCAAGAATACAGACGTGCCACTAACAGTACAATCTGAGCCTACTGGAGTCTGAAGCTATAGCAGTAAACCAGTCTATAGACAACCAAAAGAACAGGTCCCATCAGGCATCAGAATCTGCAATGTAACATGAGAACGGCATACCACTACTTGCAAATAAACAAACAAAGCTAATTTACTTCATTCTCAAGCATCATACAGATAGATAAGCTAGGCGGCCACCGGTTAATCGATAAAGAAGAGTTAAATGAATGTAGTATCAAAGTAATATTATTCTCATGCATCAGAGTTCTTGTAAGATGTGCGAATCAAAGTGTGAACATATTTTTACACAGCGGTTCTAAAAAGTGCCTGAAATGGAGTGAGCTTGCTGAGATAGTAACTTCCCTACTTGCTACTCTAGTTGCTACTGTCACTTCCTTCCTTGCTACTGTCAGATCCTTCACGTGTCAGACTGTCAGCATGCATTGTTCCGTGTTGACCTGGGCAACAACAAAGGGTTAGAATGAGTTCCTTGCTACTGTCCGAAAACTCTCGATTCGCACTCGGCTTGTGCATAAGGCCAAATCTTTAGCAAGATGAGAGATATAACATCAAAAGGTAATTGCGGCATACACCAGCTTCGATGCACCCTGCTTGAGTTTTAGATTGTGGCTGGTTAGTTGTGTAATTCCTTAACCATGAAAATCACATAAGATCGACGTGGTACTCAAAAAGCTATCAATTCCACATAAAGCACTTTCTTTTCTAATGTAGGATCACACTGAAAAGAATCTAGAATACTGCACGAGGTATTCTAAGCTAATACGGAGTAGTTTTCTTGTGTTGCTTCAGACACCCACTCATCCTCCCATACGACAAGAAAAACATTGTCCTACTTTTAGCGAGCTAGATAAATACTAAAAACTTCCTTTTCTTCAGGAGATCTACACATAGTTTTATATTAATTTTGCTGTATGTCTTTTCCTCAAATCACAATATTCAACAGTCCAAACTTGTTTTTCTTATTTAAGGTTATTCAGCAGTTGTGGACAGGACTTACGTTTCTTTGGGCGATTTCTGTCAGCAGCATTTGCCAATGGTCCTTGGAGCAGCATTTCTCGTTTATAAGATGATCTTGTTACCTGCTTACACAGATAGACTCCTATAATCATAATACAGGCCAACAAGAAAAAAATACTGAACATATAGTTATGCTTGTATACGAAGAAAATCAGCTTAGGAGTTTGGTATGCAAATATGGATACATGTTTCATTATAGAACACGGAGACTTGAGTTAGAAGCTACAAAATGTAAATATTTTCAAGACGTATGGTGCTCCGGTAAAATATTAGTTCTCACCCTTCTGAAATGTACAGGCTCAGGACCAGGAGCATTTCCTCTCTGTTGCTGACGAAGAGTCTGCATGGCTTCACTCTCCTTAACCTTCTTCCTTAGATCTTCCAGATCTTGCTTCTTTTGAGCAAGTTTCTCTTTGGCCACCACAAGCTTCTCCTTTGCCACCGCATTCTTGTGTTTTTCCGCAATATTTTCATGTTTCGCCGCCACAAGTTGCTCTTTGGCCGCCACAAGGCGCTTCTTTACATATTCAAGCTGCTCCTCCATTGCCAAATGTTTCTTCATTACTGCGCTACCAAATGAGTCCACAATCAAATATCAGGCTCCTAAGAAACTAATTTAGGGGCAAATTTGAACAATATGAAAGATCACGAACCATCATAATAACTCTCCTGAAGTTTCTTCCTTAAAACCTCCAGGTCTTTGGTCTTCCGAGCAAGTTGTTCTTTTGCCATCACAAGCTCCTCCTTCGCAACCACATGTTCATTTTTTGCCGCAGAACTTTCATGTTTCGCCACCACAAGTTGCTCCTTGGCCGCCGTAAGCTCCTCATTCGCCGCCACATGTTCATGTTTTTCTGCCACAAGTTGCTCTTTCGCCGCCACAAGCTCATGGTTCGCCGCCGCAAGCTCCTTCTTTACGGTTTCAAGCTGCTCCTCCATTGATGCCACCTGCTCCTTGATTACTGCACGACCAAATGAGTCCAACATCATAAGTCAGGATCCTAAGAAACTAATTCAGGGGCAAAATTAAGCAATATGGAAGGTCACAAACCATCATAATCATGCTGCAAATTCTCCTTTTCTTCTGTGACCATATTAATCATATCCAGATATTCCATTTTTTCATCCCGGAACTTCTTGTTCTCTTCTGTGAGTTTATCAACCATACCTTTGATTTCTAGGTAGTCAATATTGGCATCCCTATGGTAGCATATCTTTGACTGAAGCTTAAAAGCCAGTGCATCAGCAATGTCAGCCATATAGCCAGCACCCTGCAGGTTCAGTGCTAACAGAATATCAAGAAACCTAGAATGGGTCATTTAGAATTGAGAATAAGAAGAATGGACATGCAGCATAAGAACTCACAATGCATCTAGACCATCCATAATTTCATCAAAGACATATAAAAATTCTCAATTTATTTTCGCCCACATGTTAATTATTTCTCATTTCATGTATTTTTATCGACAAAAAATTGAAAACATATGTTAGTAGAATTGGGGACTGGATGGACTTATCTATTTTTATATCATAGTGAAAATAGAGTAGTCAATGTCATATGATGTTCACACAATTATTATCTACAAAAAATTATAGTAGTACTAGCCAGGAGATCAACGCTGATCAGAACAATTACAGGTCTACAAGCTACAATCAATGTTGCCCCAGAAACAGAGCCTTCCCAAGCTAATCCAAGCAAGCAATGCAACCCAACAACCATCCGCATCAAGAAAGACAGTCCCACCAATACACACTGAAGTCTTTATCAAATAAGAAATGCAAGAAATCAAAAGAACACATAAGGTGGAAAAGTGCCCAGAAGAAACCCACTAAACAAAGCAAGAACACATTTACTCCAACTGCCGAAAGATAAAGAAAAGGAGTCGCGCGATCTGAACATGCTATTTCTGACAAGCCTACCAAAATCAAAGCTTAGGGTTTCTAGAAAAAAACTGTATAAGTCGAAGAACGGATATTTCTTCCTGATCTCGAAAGAGAAACCCAAATTGCATAGGCGAAGAAATCATGGAGTGGAAAATGCTGTGTTTTTTTCCCTTGAAGAAAGGAGAATAGCAGAAGAATTTTACAAACCGAGAGCACAGGCTCAAACACAAACAAGAACACTCCTTTTTAACCCTGTTAAAAAACATAGGCCAGTCTTTAACCTCTAGGAAGAGCTTAAGGTGATGAAACAAAAATCTGATCATCCCCCAACAGCCAGCAAGAATAGACACAATCTAGCATAGAATTACAGCAAAGTGAGAAATCTGAACCTTTTACCACGTAAGAACTCCGCACTAGAATAAAATGTACTAGATGAGAACGGCGATAGAGGAAACCAGGGCTTTGCACTTTCTCGCACACAGGAGGAAGACAAAGAGAGGCACTCACCAAGCATTCAAGCAAGGCAGAGGTGGTCTTAACTAGCAGGACTATAGCACTACCTCGCAGAGTGCTCACACCATATGGTAGTACCTGAAGCCATGTGTCAAAGGTGTGATGGATTCTTTTATTGAGTGACTAATGGTGTGAACGACTGTGCAATGGTACGAGTCAATAGCATGCTTTCTTTTGAGATCCGATGGCATGTTTGTTGGTTGGTCCTTTTAAGAGAAACTAGAAGGTACCACACACGGGACTTTGTAGAAAGCAAACTGATGTGATGAATTTGGTGCCTTTCAAATTCTTATTAGAGACGTGGTTTTTGTTGATTTGCCCAGGACACACCATGTGTCTTTCTTCATAAGCACAAGAAAGACAGCTGATTAAACCATATACAGTATGTTATAGAAAACAGAATTTTGAATTTTCTTTTAGACATATATATAGTTTCTTTCCTATTTATGGAGCAGCAAATGCACCTGCCAACCAAAAAACGCTATCCACAAATACCAGCTCCTACTCTGAAATTATCAACTTGCGCAATTATTTTCCCTTGCCCTGTGGAACAAACGAAATGGGAAAAAAATGTTGAGGCAAGTCAAAAGGTTGAGCATAGCTGCTGCCAAGCGTTGACTGATAGAGCTTAGTCCAAAGGTGTGGAGGCGGCAAAGTCACAAGTATCTTGGGAGCAAGAATTAGGGGACCTGTCATGGACCGTTTTATTTTTGTCTACAGCAAATATTTTGGACTGGGGAAAGAAAATATGTGACTTAAGGCACAGCAATAACCACCAGTCTGAAGACTACAAAAGAAGATGTCCATCAGACCCATTCCACAACCTAACACAGGAAGACATACCAGAACTTACAAATATATAACTGACGCACTAGAAAAGTGGAGATCAAGTTCTTGTTCTTCACCCTCCATGTATCAAACAGAAAGATAAGCAACTCTGAGAAGGGGAACATAAGAACATTGAATAAGAACCAAAGCAACCACATAGTTCTTGTCAGAAGTCTGAAATCAAGTTAGGACATATTTATACACCACAGTTCTACTAATATGCATGAAATGGCTGCTCCAAAAAAAAAGATGCATTATCAAGGTTATCGCACAGGATAGACGGCTCGCTAAGATCATGCCACCCTTCCATGCTTGCTAGTGTTGACTAGGACATCTCATGACTTCCTTCGATGCTTGCTACAGTTAAACATCTCAGGGCTTCCTTCCTTCATTGTGACCGTCAGATCCTTCACTGGGTCACTTTCAGCACACGTCGTTTGCCTCGACCTGCGCGAGAAACTATGTAAGCATGAGCTCGACGTGGAAGAAAGCGGCAACTATGGACACTCAATTCTCAAGGAAAAATATGTTTCTGTTTCAGATAATGTAAGAGAAACCATCCAGACCTCTGCATGAGGCATAATCTATGGCATAAAAAAAGATGAACGTCCAAAAATACTAGCAGCGTACACTTGCAGAGATGCATGATGTTTGAGTTTTAAATTGGGCGAGGCAAATAGCAAGTTCTGCAAATTTTAACAATAAAAATCACATAAAATATATGTGGTACTCAAAACCTACAAAAAAATCTAGAAATCCAACATGAGAAATTCAAAGACAATTGTCAGTTGTGTTGCTTCAGTCACCAAGTCAGTCATCATCCCCTCAAGCAACACAAACTATGTTCTATTTCTACAGAGCAGCATGAATATCAAATGGTAGTCTTTCCTTTAGGGTGGTTAAACACTTAAATAGATTGTTGTTAGATGAAATGTTTTCTTGACCGGCATATCATTAACGCACAAAGTTCAAGAGAGCACAGTGGATGTCTAATAAAGGAAACAAGTAGCAGTTTTACGTCTTCAATTATTAGAAACAAGCTATTACTTAAGCCAAAATCTGCGACAGCAACGCATGTAACTGTCGCAAGACCACAACTGAAACACCATTCATACTCCAGTCATGAATAACTTTAACGCTGCAAAAAGTTCACAATCACCAACACCATACCTGTATGTCACTTGGTACCGCTTGAGTTTCTTCACATGGTCAAAGATACAGTCAACACACTCCCCAAGAGTGGCCTTCCTCCCTTCCTTGTAGTTCCAAACATCGAAGACACCACCTGTTCCATCAGTGTTGTATTCTTTCCTCTCCACCAATGCACTGATGACAGAATTGTAGGGGCCTTCTCCCCATGCCAACTTCAGTCCTTTCAGCTTATCATCATCAACATCTATGACCTCCTCCTAGTCACGTAAGCCACGCAGAATCTGTTAAGACGAAGCACATGCTGCAATGTACAATAAAGCTCTCAGCAGACGAGTTACCTGGCAGCTGCCATCAACTATGACAGACTTGAAGGGATTCCAGTTTGGGCTATTGAGTACTTCCTGCCATAGGGTGTACAGTTCAGAAGCTTTTGGGCCAGAATGTTTAGGAGAAAGCTTGTCAGCACAAGCATCCTGGAATGGCTTCTCATTTAACTTCCCCATTTCCTTTAGCCCAACAGACCACCCAGCATCAATTTCAGTGAACCCCTGGAATACCAATTTGGATAGCATCAGACGACGAGCTTTCACAATGCCACAGATTTACAAATTTAGTACGTACATGTGTAACACATATGCATGTGCTCACTGCGAGCTCACAGATCTAGAATGTATGCAGTATACCAGTTCAGGGATGTATGATAATACCTTGATCATCTTTTGTCTGACCACCTCCAGGTCATTATCTCTGCTTGCATGCTGGCCAGCAACTGGGTTATTTGGTGGCTGCGGATAGGACCTCTGTTTTTTAAGGCGATCTCTGTTAGCATCATTGGCAGGTGATCCTTGGAGCAGCACAGCCCGTTTATGTGAGAATCTTGTCACCTGCTTATACAGTAGACTCCTATAATCATACTACAGACCAACAAGAAAATAAAAACTGAACATGATGGTGTTCTACAAAAGACAGAGAATCAGCTTAAAAAAATTAAGTATGCAGAGATTGAAAAGAGTGGTTTCAGACTGAAAAGAATACATATATAAATGAGAGAAAATTCATGCACTTGCAAATGTTCATTGCATTTACAGCACTAGTTCCAAACAACAATCGATATTCTACTAGTGAAAATACTGAACCAGTGTATAGAGTAATAGATATTCATAAACCTGAGCAACTTCTTCTTAATTAATAGATGAGGCAAAGCTTTTGCCTCCATTTCAAAAAAAAAAAGATATTCATAAACCATAAAGGTGTTAGGTACTTATGTTGCATCATACAACATAAATAATTAGGTTAGAAGCTCCAAATTGTAAATAATTGTCAAGAAGTCTAGAGCTACTACAAAATATGGATGGCTGATAATGTTGCAAGAAAAACAATATGTGACCTCCAAGGCCTTATGCATTACCCCCTCCATTCCATATTAGTTTTCGCAGATTCGGATGATCTATTCACAAAATGTGTCTAGATACATCCAAATCGGCGACAACTAATATGGAACGGAGGAGTAGTTGTTAGTATGTACCATTCCGGGCCTAAAGAATTAGGTTAGAAGCTACAAATTGCAAGTAATTGTCAAGAAGTCTAGGGCTACTACAGAATATGGATGGCTGATAATGTTGCAAGAAGAACAATATGTGACCTCCAAGGCCATATGCATCAGTTGTTAGTTTGTACCATTCCGGGCCTAGAAGACTCAAGCTGGGCGTGCATGGCTTCACTCTCCTGAAGCTTCTTCCTCAGAGCCTTCATCTCTTTGCTCTGCTGAGCAAGTTGCTCTTTTGCCGTGGCAAGCTCCTTCTTTGCTGCCACATGTTCATGCTTTTCTTCTTCAAGCTCATCCTTCACCATTTCCAGCTCCTCCTCCATCGGTTCTACCAGCTCCTTGATCACTGCCACAAAATGAGTCCAGCATCACACATAAGGATCCTAAGAAACAAAATAGGAATCAGAACTTGGAACTTTAAGAAAGAACACCGACCTTCATGGTCCTTCTGGAGAATCTCTTTTTCTTCTACAACCTTGTCAATAGTACTCAGGAATTCTGTGTTCTCATCCAGGAGCTTCCTTTTTTCTTCTATAACTCTGTCAACCATAGACTTGATTTCCACATACTCAACAACAGCATCTCTGTGGTAGTATATCTTCGATTCAAGCTTTGAAGTCAAAGCATCAGAAGTGGCATCATTTACTCTGCTCCCTGCCATATAGCCTGCAGGTTCAATGGCTAACAGAGTATCACAAACATAGTCACCTTACACCATGTTATACTATTAGTGCTAACTGCTAGTGTTTCTGTGGTGGTTAGGTAATAGCCTAGTATGTACTTCAAAGATAAAAAAAGTGCTTTTATGAGCCAAACATGTGACTGATTATGCACTGTTGAACATGGAACATGGTAATAATATTGACAAGAAACACCTTTCATGGGAAAGCAAGCATAAAGACACAATTTTCATTTGGATTATTCAGAATCTCATCAAGGTTAGATAAAGGTTCCTAAATTGCTTCCCGTTGGCATGTTCACCATCGTCAGATCATGAATTTGTAGTAGCAGGTGGTTGGTTATGCACTGAAGAACGTACTAGCGGCACTGACAGGTGTCGTCAAAGGGGAATCAGAGAAACAGAGCACTTGGTCATGCAATCCAAGAAAATATTGGGGAAAAACCTCACCTTTGCAAATGGTTCGACCACGATGCTGCCGCCTGCACTTTCGCCGGGCCGAGCTCAAGCTGATCTGCGAAGGGGAACAGTCGATTAGGTGGGTGCAGGACAGGACTGGTAGGGGTTAGAGCTTTAGGCAGTACAAGAACTGAAACTTAAATCTTGGAAAAAAATAGGGTGGGAATCGTCCCAGAAGAAACCCACGGAACAGGGCAACAGCACATTTGCCAACTGCAGTCGCAAGATCCGAACTTGGTCTTTCCCAAAATAGCCATATTAGGTTTCCGAAAAAGAAAAGAATAACAAGTTGAAGAGCAAGCATGTGTTCCAAACCACCACAAAACAAACCAAATCGCGAGAACAAGAACACGGAGGCGAAGGCGAAGGGGAAAATCTTACCCTCCAGGCGAAGAGGAAGAGCGGCCTAGCGAGCGAAGAGCGCGGCGGGTTTGGGGTTTTCCCTTCTTCCTCTTGCACAGGGGAGTAGGAAAGAGAGAGGTGGGATGGTGGGAACTGAGAACCAATAATGCTGCTGCGACTGCGAGCGCCGTTGGAATGGGGAGGCGTGGACGGCGCACCTGCCTGGGCCGGTCCGCTCTACAAACTGCAAAGGAGCTTTCTTCATGGGTTGTCTAGAATTTTCTGAAGTCTCTTTTTTTTGAAATTCAATTCTGCATCCGGTATACATGGTCCCTCTACCAAAAAACCACATTTCCAAGTTTCGAAATTTTTTGACAAAAAATGCTACTCATAATATATGTGCGTTCTTCAAGAAAAACCGATATTTTTGTGATCTATGTAAAAAGGAGAAAAAATATCTTGTTAAAAGACTTAATTTTAGCACCGATATTTTTTTTTCTTACACATATCCTGCGACAAGTCGATTTTTCATGAAACAACTTTGTCGGTGTATAATTCGTGAAGATGTACGTACAAATTTTTGTTTCAATTTTTTTGATATTTCAAAATGTTTTTAGGATGTATTTTAAAATATAGGGAGCATATGCTTCCATGAGCCAAAACACCATTACTTTTTTTTGAGAAAAATCTACCCATCTATTGATAAGCATCCATACCAGTACAAAGAACACCCGAAGTAATAAAGATTACAAATTTAGGTTTTCGAAAAAGAAAATAAAAACAAGTTAAAGAGCAAGCATGTGTTCCAAACCTCCGAAAGCAAACCAAAATCGCGAGAATAAGAACACGGAGGCGAAGGCGAAGGGGCAAATCTTACCCTCCAGGTTAGGAAGAGTGGCCTAGCGAGCGAAGAGCGCGTGGGCTTGGGCTTTTCCCTTCTTCCTCTTGCATAGGGGATTACGAAAGAGAGAGGTGGGATGGTGGGAAGGGAACCAATAATGCTGGTGCGACTGCGAGCCCCAAGCGCCGTTGGAATGGGGGGGGGGGGGGCGGAACGGCGCACGTGTCGGGCCGGTCCGCTCTGTGCAAACTTCAATCTATCTATTGATAAGCATCCATGCCACTACAAAGAACACCCAAAATAATAAATTATAAATAGGTTCATACTAGTGGCGCACGAGCGTCAAAGAAGGCCGTGCAGCCTTCGCCCCTCCATCAATGGAGTCATACAAAGCTTGTCTAGTCACTAGTAAGAATATGGTTAGGTGGAGTCTTACTAGTGGTGCACCATAATTTTTCTACGCCACCATCGTGGCTAGTGGAGGAGGTAAAAAGAGGGTTCGCCACTAGTAAGCCCTTACTAGTGGCATATGTCCTCTCTGCAACACCGACGCCCCCGATGTCGCGATGGTACACCAAAGACCTCGTGCGGGACTCTGGCTAGATGGCCTCGACCCCAAGATCCTTTGCTGCTCGGCTCCACCCCACCACTAGCTGCGATGCCCGCGGCCAAGGCCGATTGCCTCTCGATCCATCGCGCGCTAGGCCAACGCCAGATCCCCTCGCTCTCATCCAAATCGCAAGGCCCCTGCCGCGTTATCATGGGTAATCGAGGCCATTAGCACGGGGCCAGCGCCACCGCGACGACGACGTCCCTGCCTCGGTGTCTGCTCTGGCACCACGATGTCCATGAGCAACACACGGGCCAGGCGGAACGAGCAGGGCTAACGCGGGGCGAGCATGCCATTGGGCGCGGGTGGGCGTTGAACGGTTTGTATGCATCACAGAACCATGCACAAGTTACCGGCTTCATTTATATTGCTAGTAGTGGCATACGTGGGAGGGGTACGCCATCAATCATGGGTATGCCACCAGTATCTAAACTACTGGTGCCGTTTATTGTGGGTATGCCACCAGTAGCCACTTACCAGTGGTTTGATAGCGGTGGCGTATCGGGTCAGCCACTAAAGAGGGATACGTCACTAGTAGGCTTTTTCCTATTAGTGAGTAGAGCTTGTTATAGTAAGAAAACACGAAATCGTTGCGCTAAGGCCCCAAATGACCAGCAGGCCGAAGAAGCAACCATCCCTAAAGACGAGACTTGTAGATCGGAATACTAAGATCTGAAACCACATGAACAAATACAGAAATCTATTGGATCCAAGGAGATCCGCGGGAGCACAACTCCATGCAGCCTACGCCGGTTCTAGACGCATAACCGTAGTGAGGATAGGACTGTTATCACCAGAATTTGACCAAGTCAGAGGTGGGCCGCGATCGAAGATGGGTGTGAAGAAATATATAGAAGAAGTATGTGGATCGGCCTTTTATACCAAGTTGGGCTTAATTGCCCGTGTATCTGTAACATATTAGATCGTATTTTAGTTTAGAGATAGAGTCTTATTCATGCACGGTTTGGTGCACGCCGATAG